>NW_026599595.1:1115000-1160000 GCF_023634155.1 Falco peregrinus | reverse complement strand
GCAACTCTAAACCTCAGCTGTGCATGGCATGTACGTAACCCTAAACCTAACCCTAACCCTAACCCTGACCCTAAGAGGCCGAACCCAAAACGGAACTCTAAACGTCACCTGTGCATGGCATGTACCTAACCCTAACCCTAACCCTAACCCTAACCCTAACCCTAAGAGGCCTAACCCTAAATGCAACTTTAAACCTCAGCTGTGCATGGCATGTACATAACCCTAACCCTAACCCTAACCCTAACCCTAACCCTGACCCTAAGAGGCCGAACCGAAAACGGCACTCTAAACGTCAGCTGTGCATGGCATGTACCTAATCCTAATCCTAACCCTAACCCTAACCCTAACCCCAACCCTAACCCTAATCCTAAACCTAACCCTAATCCTGACCCTAAGATTCCTAACCCTAGACGGAACTCTAAACCTCAGCTGTGCATGGCAGGTACATAACCCTAACCCTAACCCTAACCCTAACCCTAACACTAACCCTAACCCTGACCCTAAGAGGCCGAACCCAAAACGGAACTCTAAACGTCAGCTGTGCATGGCATGTACCTAACCCTAACCCTAACCCTAACCCTAACCCTAACCCTAACCCTAATCCTAAACCTAACCCTAATCCTGACCCTAAGATTCCTAACCCTAGACGGAACTCTAAACCTCAGCTGTGCATGGCAGGTACATAACCCTAACCCTAACCCTAACCCTAACCCTAACCCTAACCCTAACCCTAACCCTAACCCTAACGCTAACCCAACCCTAACCCTAACCCTAATCCTGACCCTAAGAGGCCTAAACCTTGATGGAACTCTATAACCTCAGCTGTGCATGGCATGTACCTAACCCTAACCCTTACCCTAACCCTAATCCTAACCCTAACCCTAACCCTAACGCTAACCCGAACCCTAACCCTAACCCTAATCCTGACCCTAAGAGGCCTAACCCTAAACGCAACTCTAAACCTCAGCTGTGCATGGCATGCACTTAACCGTAAACCTAACCCTAACCCTAACCCTAACCCTAACCCTAACCGTAACCCTAACCGTAACCCTAACCGTAACCCTAACGCTAACCCTAACCCTAACCCTAACCCTAACCCTAACCCTAACCCTAACCCTAACCCTAACCCTAACCCTAACCCTAACCCTGACCCTAAGAGGCCTAACCCAAAACGGAACTCTAAACCTCAGCTGTGCATGGCATGCACTTAACCCTAACCCTAACCCTAACCCTAACCCTAACCCTAACCCTAAGCCTAACCCTAACCCTAACCCTAACACTGACCCTAAGAGGCCTAACCCAAAACGGAACTCTAAACCTCAGCTGTGCATGGCATGCAGTTAACACTAACCCTAACCCTAACCCTAACCCTAACCCTAACCCTAACCCTAACCCTAACCCTAAGAGGCCTAACCCTAAACGCAACTCTAAACCTCACCTGTGCATGGCATGTACCTAACCCTAACCCTAACCCTAACCCTAACCCTAACCCTAACCCTAAGCCTAAGCCTAACCCTAACCCTAACCCTAACACTGACCCTAAGAGGCCTAACCCAAAACGGAACTCTAAACCTCAGCTGTGCATGGCATGCAGTTAACACTAACCCTAACCCTAACCCTAACCCTAACCCTAACCCTAACCCTAACCCTAACCCTAACCCTAAGAGGCCTAACCCTAAACGCAACTCTAAACCTCAGCTGTGCATGGCATGTACCTAACCCTAACCCTAACCCTAACCCTAACCCTAACCCTAACCCTAACCCTAACCCTAAACCTAACCCTAAGAGGCCTAACCCTAAACGCAACTCTAAACCTCAGCTGTGCACGGCATGCACTTAACCGTAACCCTAACCCTAACCCTAACCCTAACCCTAATCCTAACCCTAAGAGGCCTAACCCTAAACGCAACTCTAAACCTCAGCTGTGCATGGCATGTACCTAACCCTAACACTAACCCTAACCCTAACCCTAACCCTAACCCTAACCCTAACCCTAACCCTAACCCTAACCCTAAGAGACCTAACCCTAAACGGAACTCTAAACCTCAGCTGTGCATAGCATGTACGTAACCCTAACCCTAACCCTAATCTTAACCCTAACCCTAAGAGACCTAACCCAAAACGGAACTCTAAACCTCAGCTGTGCATGGCATGCACTTAACCCTAACCCTAACCCTAACCCTAACCCTAACCCTAAACCTAACCTTAACCCTAACCCTAAGAGGCCTAACCCTAAACGCAACTCTAAACCTCAGCTGTGCATGGCATGTACGTAACCCTAACCCTAAACCTAACCCTAACCCTAACCCTAATGCTAACCCTAACCCTAATCCTGACCCTAAGGGTCCTAACCCTTGACGGAACTCTAAACCTCAGCTGTGCATGGCATGTACATAACCCTAACCCTAACCCTAACCTTAATCCTAACCCTAACCCTGACCCTAAGAGGCCGAACCCAAAATGGAACTCTAAACCTCAGCTGTGCATGGCATGTACGTAACCCTAACCCTAACCCTAACCCTAACCCTAACCCTAACCCTAAACCTAACCCTAATCCTGACCCTAAGAGGCCTAACGTTTGACGGAACTCTAAACCTCAGCTGTGCATGGCATGTACTTAACCCTAACCCTAACCCTAACCCTAACCCTAACCCTAATCCTAAACCTAACCCTAACCCTAACCCTAACCCTAAGAGGCCTAACCCTAAATGCAACTCTAAACCTCAGCTGTGCATGGCATGTAGGTAACCCTAACACTAACCCTAACCCTAACCCTAACCCTAACCCTAATCCTATACCTAACCCTAATCCTGACCCTAAGAGTCCTAACCCTAGACAGAACTCTAAAACTCAGCTGTGCATGGCAGGTACATAACCCTAAACCTAACCCTAACCCTAACCCTAACCCTAAACCTAACCCTAATCCTGACCCTAAGAGGCCTAACCCTTGACGGAACTCTAAACCTCAGCTGTGCATGGCATGTACATAACCCTAACCCTAACCCTAACCCTAACCCTAACCCTAACCCTAACCCTAACCCTAACCCTAACGCTAACCCGAACCCTAACCGTAACCCTAAACTTAACCCTAACCCTAAGAGACCTAACCCTAAACGGAACTCTAAACCTCAGATGTGCATGGCATGTACGTAACCCTAACCCTAACCCTAACCCTAACCCTAACCCTAACCCTAACCCTAACCCTAACCCTAACCTTAACCCTAACCCTAACGCTAAGAGACCTAACCCAAAACGGAACTCTAAACCTCAGCTGTGCATGGCATGCACTTAACCCTAACCCTAACCCTAACCCTAACCCTAACCTTAACCCTAACCCTAAGAGGCCTAACCCTAAACGCAACTCTAAACTTCAGCTGTGCATGGCATGTACGTAACCCTAACCCTAACCCTAACCCTAACCCTAACCCTAACCCGAACCCTAACCCTAACCCTAATCCTGACCCTAAGAGGCCTAACCCTAAACGCAACTCTAAACCTCAGCTGTGCATGGCATGTACCTAACCCTAACCCTAACCCTAACCCTAACCCTAACCCTAACCCTAACCCTAACCCTGACCCTAAGAGGCCTAACCCAAAACGGAACTCTAAACCTCAGCTGTGCATGGCATGCAGTTAACACTAACCCTAACCCTAACCCTAACCCTAATCCTAACCCTAACCCTAACCCTAACCTTAACCCTAACCCTAACCCTAAGAGACCTAACCCAAAACGGAACTCTAAACCTCAGCTGTGCATGGCATGCACGTAACCCTAACCCTAACCCTAACCCTAACCCTAACCCTAACCCTAACCCTAACCCTAACCTTAACCCTAACCCTAAGAGGCCTAACCCTAAACGCAACTCTAAACTTCAGCTGTGCATGGCATGTACGTAACCCTAACCCTAACCCTAACCCTAACCCTAACCCTAACCCTAAGCCTAACCCTAATCCTGACCCTAAGGGTCCTAACCCTTGACGGATCTCTAAACCTCAGCTGTGCATGGCATGTACGTAACCCTAACCCTAACCCTAACCCTAACCCTAACCCTAAGAGGCCTAACCCTAAATGCAACTCTAAACCTCAGCTGTGCATGGCATGTACGTAACCCTAAACCTAACCCTAACCCTAACCCTCACCCTGACCCTAAGAGGCCGAACCCAAAACGGAACTCTAAACGTCACCTGTGCATGGCATGTACCTAACCCTAACCCTAACACTAACCCTAACCCTAACCCTAACCCTAACCCTAACCCTAAGAGGCCTAACCCTAAATGCAACTTTAAACCTCAGCTGTGCATGGCATGTACGTAACCCTAACCCTAACCCTAACCCTAACCCTAACCCTGACCCTAAGAGGCCGAACCCAAAACGGAACTCTAAACCTCAGCTGTGCACGGCATGTACCTAACCCTAACCCTAACCCTAACCCTAACCCTAACCCTAACCCTAACCCTAACCCTAACCCTAACCCTAACCCTAACCCTAATCCTAAATCTAACCCTAATCCTGACCCTAAGATCCCTAACCCTAGACGGAACTCTAAACCTCAGCTGTGCATGGCAGGTACATAACCCTAACCCTAACCCTAACCGTAACCCTAACCCTAACACTAACCCTAACGCTAACCCGAACCCTAACCCTAATCCTAATCCTGACCCTAAGAGGCCTAAACCTTGGTGGAACTCTATAACCTCAGCTGTGCATGGCATATACCTAACCCTAACCCTTACCCTAACCCTAATCCTAACCCTAACCCTAACCCTAACGCTAACCCGAACCCTAACCCTAACCCTTATCCTGACCCTAAGAGGCCTAACCCTAAACGCAACTCTAAACCTCAGCTGTGCATGGCATGTACCTAACCCTAACCCTAACCCTAACCCTAACCCTAACCCTAACACTGACCCTAAGAGGCCTAACCCAAAACGGAACTCTAAGCCTCAGCTGTGCATGGCATGCAGTTAACACTAACCCTAACCCTAACCCTAAACCTAACCCTAACCCTAACCCTAACCCTAACCCTAACCCTAACCTTAACCCTAACCCTAACGCTAAGAGACCTAACCCAAAACGGAACTCTAAACCTCAGCTGTGCATGGCATGCACTTAACCCTAACCCTAACCCTAACCCTAACCCTAACCCTAACCCTAACCCTAAGAGGCCTAACCCTAAATGCAACTTTAAACCTCAGCTGTGCATGGCATGTACGTAACCCTAACCCTAACCCTAACCCTAACCCTAACCCTGACCCTAAGAGGCCGAACCCAAAACGGAACTCTAAACGTCAGCTGTGCATGGCATGTACCTAACCCTAACCCTAACCCTAACCCTAACCCTAACCCTAACCCTAACCCTAATCCTAAACCTAACCCTAATCCTGACCCTAAGATTCCTAACCCTAGACGGAACTCTAAACCTCAGCTGTGCATGGCAGGTACATAACCCTAACCCTAACCCTAATCCTAACCCTAACCCTAACCCTAACGCTAACCCAAACCCTAACCCTAACCCTAATCCTGACCCTAAGAGGCCTAACCCTAAACGCAACTCTAAACCTCAGCTGTGCATGGCATATACCTAACCCTAACCCTAACCCTAAGCCTAACCCTAACCCTAACCCTAACACTGACCCTAAGAGGCCTAACCCAAAACGGAACTCTAAACCTCAGCTGTGCATGGCATGCAGTTAACACTAACCCTAACCCTAACCCTAACCCTAACCCTAAACCTAACCTTAACCCTAACCCTAAGAGGCCTAACCCTAAACGCAACTCTAAACTTCAGCTGTGCATGGCATGTACGTAACCCTAACCCTAACCCTAACCCTAACCCTAACCCTAACCCTAACCCTAACCCTACCCCTAACCCTAACCCTAACCCTAAACCTAACCTTAACCCTAACCCTAAGAGGCCTAACCCTAAACGCAACTCTAAACTTCAGCTCTGCATGGCATGTACGTAACCCTAACCCTAACCCTAACCCTAACCCTAACCCTAACCCTAACCCTAATCCTAAACCTAACCCTAAGGGTCCTAACCCTTGACGGAACTCTAAACCTCAGCTGTGCATGGCATGTACATAACCCTAACCCTTACCCTAACCCTAATCCTAACTCTAACCCTAACCCTAACGCTAACCCGAACCCTAACCCTAACCCTAATCCTGACCCTAAGAGGCCTAACCCTAAACGCAACTCTAAACCTCAGCTGTGCATGGCATGTACCTAACCCTAACCCTAACCCTAAGCCTAACCCTAACCCTAACCCTAACACTGACCCTAAGAGGCCTAACCCAAAACGGAACTCTAAACCTCAGCTGTGCATGGCATGCAGTTAACACTAACCCTAACCCTAACCCTAACCCTAACCCTAACCCTAACCCTAACCTTAACCCTAACCCTAACCCTAAGAGACCTAACCCAAAACGGAACTCTAAACCTCAGCTGTGCATGGCATGCACTTAACCCTAACCCTAACCCTAACCCTAACCCTAACCCTAACCCTAAACCTAACCTTAACCCTAACCCTAAAAGGCCTAACCCTAAACGCAACTCTAAACTTCAGCTGTGCATGGCATGTACGTAACCCTAACCCTAACCCTAACCCTAACCCTAACCCTAACCCTAACCCTAATCCTGACCCTAAGTGTCCTAACCCTTGACGGAACTCTAAACCTCAGCTGTGCATGGCATGTACATAACCCTAACCCTAACCGTAACCCTAACCCTAACCCTAAGAGGCCTAACCCTAAACGCAACTCTAAACCTCAGCTGTGCATGGCATGTACCTAACCCTAACCCTAACCCTAAGCCTAACCCTAACCCTAACCCTAACACTGACCCTAAGAGGCCTAACCCAAAACGGAACTCTAAACCTCAGCTGTGCATGGCATGCAGTTAACACTAACCCTAACCCTAACCCTAACCCTAACCCTAACCCTAACCCTAACCTTAACCCTAACCCTAACCCTAAGAGACCTAACCCAAAACGGAACTCTAAACCTCAGCTGTGCATGGCATGCACTTAACCCTAACCCTAAGCCTAACCCTAACCCTAACCCTAACCCTAACCCTAACCCTAACCCTAAACCTAACCTTAACCCTAACCCTAAGAGGCCTAACCCAAAACCGAGCTCTAAACCTCAGCTGTGCATGACATTAAGTTAACACTAACCCTAACCCTAACCCTAACCCTAACCCTAACCCTAACCCTAACCCTAACCCTAACCCTAACCCTAACCCTAACCCTAACCCTAACCCTAAGAGGCCTAACCCAAAACGGAACTCTAAAACTCAGCTGTGCATGGCATTAAATTAACAGTAACCCTAACCCTAACCCTAACCCTAACCCTAACCCTAACCCTAACCCTAACCCTAATGCTAACCCGAACCCTAACCCTAACCCTAACCCTGACCCTAAGAGGCCGAACCCAAAACGGAACTCGAAACCTCAGCTGTGCATGGCATGTACCTAACCCTAACCCTAACCCTAAGCCTAACCCTAACCCTAACCCTAACACTGACCCTAAGAGGCCTAACCCAAAACGGAACTCTAAACCTCAGCTGTGCATGGCATGCAGTTAACACTAACCCTAACCCTAACCCTAACCCTAACCCTAACCCTAACCCTAACCTTAACCCTAACCCTAACCCTAAGAGACCTAACCCAAAACGGAACTCTAAACCTCAGCTGTGCATGGCATGCACGTAACCCTAACCCTAACCCTAACCCTAACCCTAACCCTAACCCTAACCTTAACCCTAACCCTAAGAGGCCTAACCCTAAACGCAACTCTAAACTTCAGCAGTGCATGGCATGTACGTAACCCTAACCCTAACCCTAACCCTACCCCTAACCCTAACCCTAACCCTAACCCTAATCCTGACCCTAAGGGTCCTAACCCTAAACGCAACTCTAAACCTCAGCTGTGCATGGCATGTACATAACCCTAACCCTAACCCTAACCCTAACCCTAACCCTAAGAGGCCTAACCCTAAATGCAACTCTAAACCTCAGCTGTGCATGGCATGTACGTAACCCTAACCCTAACCCTAACCCTAACCCTAACCCTGACCCTAAGAGGCCGAACCCAAAACGGAACTCTAAACGTCACCTGTGCATGGCATGTACCTAACCCTAACCCTAACCCTAACCCTAACCCTAACCCTAACCCTAACCCTAACCCTAACCCTAACCCTAAGAGGCCTAACCCTAAATGCAACTTTAAACCTCAGCTGTGCATGGCATGTACGTAACCCTAACCCTAACCCTAACCCTAACCCTAACCCTGACCCTAAGAGGCCTAACCCAAAATGGAACTCTAAACGTCAGCTGTGCATGGCATGTACCTAACCCTAACCCTAACCCTAACCCTAACCCTAACCCTAACCCTAACCCTAACCCTAATCCTAAATCTAACCCTAATCCTGACCCTAAGATCCCTAACCCTAGACGGAACTCTAAACCTCAGCTGTGCATGGCAGGTACATAACCCTAACCTTAACCCTAACCCTAACCCTAACACTAACCCTAACGCTAACCCGAACCCTAACCCTAATCCTAATCCTGACCCTAAGAGGCCTAAACCTTGGTGGAACTCTATAACCTCAGCTGTGCATGGCATATACCTAACCCTAACCCTTACCCTAACCCTAATCCTAACCCTAACCCTAACCCTAACGCTAACCCGAACCCTAACCCTAACCCTTATCCTGACCCTAAGAGGCCTAACCCTAAACGCAACTCTAAACCTCAGCTGTGCATGGCATGTACCTAACCCTAACCCTAACCCTAACCCTAACCCTAACCCTAACACTGACCCTAAGAGGCCTAACCCAAAACGGAACTCTAAGCCTCAGCTGTGCATGGCATGCAGTTAACACTAACCCTAACCCTAACCCTAACCCTAACCCTAACCCTAACCCTAACCCTAACCCTAACCCTAACCTTAACCCTAACCCTAACGCTAAGAGACCTAACCCAAAACGGAACTCTAAACCTCAGCTGTGCATGGCATGCACTTAACCCTAACCCTAACCCTAACCCTAACCCTAACCCTAACCCTAAGAGGCCTAACCCTAAATGCAACTTTAAACCTCAGCTGTGCATGGCATGTACGTAACCCTAACCCTAACCCTAACCCTAACCCTAACCCTGACCCTAAGAGGCCGAACCCAAAACGGAACTCTAAACGTCAGCTGTGCATGGCATGTACCTAACCCTAACCCTAACCCTAACCCTAACCCTAACCCTAACCCTAACCCTAATCCTAAACCTAACCCTAATCCTGACCCTAAGATTCCTAACCCTAGACGGAACTCTAAACCTCAGCTGTGCATGGCAGGTACATAACCCTAACCCTAACCCTAATCCTAACCCTAACCCTAACCCTAACGCTAACCCAAACCCTAACCCTAACCCTAATCCTGACCCTAAGAGGCCTAACCCTAAACGCAACTCTAAACCTCAGCTGTGCATGGCATATACCTAACCCTAACCCTAACCCTAAGCCTAACCCTAACCCTAACCCTAACACTGACCCTAAGAGGCCTAACCCAAAACGGAACTCTAAACCTCAGCTGTGCATGGCATGCAGTTAACACTAACCCTAACCCTAACCCTAACCCTAACCCTAAACCTAACCTTAACCCTAACCCTAAGAGGCCTAACCCTAAACGCAACTCTAAACTTCAGCTGTGCATGGCATGTACGTAACCCTAACCCTAACCCTAACCCTAACCCTAACCCTAACCCTAACCCTAACCCTACCCCTAACCCTAACCCTAACCCTAAACCTAACCTTAACCCTAACCCTAAGAGGCCTAACCCTAAACGCAACTCTAAACTTCAGCTCTGCATGGCATGTACGTAACCCTAACCCTAACCCTAACCCTAACCCTAACCCTAACCCTAACCCTAATCCTAAACCTAACCCTAAGGGTCCTAACCCTTGACGGAACTCTAAACCTCAGCTGTGCATGGCATGTACATAACCCTAACCCTTACCCTAACCCTAATCCTAACTCTAACCCTAACCCTAACGCTAACCCGAACCCTAACCCTAACCCTAATCCTGACCCTAAGAGGCCTAACCCTAAACGCAACTCTAAACCTCAGCTGTGCATGGCATGTACCTAACCCTAACCCTAACCCTAAGCCTAACCCTAACCCTAACCCTAACACTGACCCTAAGAGGCCTAACCCAAAACGGAACTCTAAACCTCAGCTGTGCATGGCATGCAGTTAACACTAACCCTAACCCTAACCCTAACCCTAACCCTAACCCTAACCCTAACCTTAACCCTAACCCTAACCCTAAGAGACCTAACCCAAAACGGAACTCTAAACCTCAGCTGTGCATGGCATGCACTTAACCCTAACCCTAACCCTAACCCTAACCCTAACCCTAACCCTAAACCTAACCTTAACCCTAACCCTAAGAGGCCTAACCCTAAACGCAACTCTAAACTTCAGCTGTGCATGGCATGTACGTAACCCTAACCCTAACCCTAACCCTAACCCTAACCCTAACCCTAACCCTAACCCTAATCCTGACCCTAAGTGTCCTAACCCTTGACGGAACTCTAAACCTCAGCTGTGCATGGCATGTACATAACCCTAACCCTAACCGTAACCCTAACCCTAACCCTAAGAGGCCTAACCCTAAACGCAACTCTAAACCTCAGCTGTGCATGGCATGTACCTAACCCTAACCCTAACCCTAAGCCTAACCCTAACCCTAACCCTAACACTGACCCTAAGAGGCCTAACCCAAAACGGAACTCTAAACCTCAGCTGTGCATGGCATGCAGTTAACACTAACCCTAACCCTAACCCTAACCCTAACCCTAACCCTAACCCTAACCTTAACCCTAACCCTAACCCTAAGAGACCTAACCCAAAACGGAACTCTAAACCTCAGCTGTGCATGGCATGCACTTAACCCTAACCCTAACCCTAAGCCTAACCCTAACCCTAACCCTAACCCTAACCCTAACCCTAAACCTAACCTTAACCCTAACCCTAAGAGGCCTAACCCAAAACCGAGCTCTAAACCTCAGCTGTGCATGACATTAAGTTAACACTAACCCTAACCCTAACCCTAACCCTAACCCTAACCCTAACCCTAACCCTAACCCTAACCCTAACCCTAACCCTAAGAGGCCTAACCCAAAACGGAACTCTAAAACTCAGCTGTGCATGGCATTAAATTAACAGTAACCCTAACCCTAACCCTAACCCTAACCCTAACCCTAACCCTAACCCTAACCCTAATGCTAACCCGAACCCTAACCCTAACCCTAACCCTGACCCTAAGAGGCCGAACCCAAAACGGAACTCGAAACCTCAGCTGTGCATGGCATGTACCTAACCCTAACCCTAACCCTAAGCCTAACCCTAACCCTAACCCTAACACTGACCCTAAGAGGCCTAACCCAAAACGGAACTCTAAACCTCAGCTGTGCATGGCATGCAGTTAACACTAACCCTAACCCTAACCCTAACCCTAACCCTAACCCTAACCCTAACCTTAACCCTAACCCTAACCCTAAGAGACCTAACCCAAAACGGAACTCTAAACCTCAGCTGTGCATGGCATGCACGTAACCCTAACCCTAACCCTAACCCTAACCCTAACCCTAACCCTAACCTTAACCCTAACCCTAAGAGGCCTAACCCTAAACGCAACTCTAAACTTCAGCAGTGCATGGCATGTACGTAACCCTAACCCTAACCCTAACCCTACCCCTAACCCTAACCCTAACCCTAACCCTAATCCTGACCCTAAGGGTCCTAACCCTAAACGCAACTCTAAACCTCAGCTGTGCATGGCATGTACATAACCCTAACCCTAACCCTAACCCTAACCCTAACCCTAAGAGGCCTAACCCTAAATGCAACTCTAAACCTCAGCTGTGCATGGCATGTACGTAACCCTAACCCTAACCCTAACCCTAACCCTAACCCTGACCCTAAGAGGCCGAACCCAAAACGGAACTCTAAACGTCACCTGTGCATGGCATGTACCTAACCCTAACCCTAACCCTAACCCTAACCCTAACCCTAACCCTAACCCTAACCCTAACCCTAACCCTAAGAGGCCTAACCCTAAATGCAACTTTAAACCTCAGCTGTGCATGGCATGTACGTAACCCTAACCCTAACCCTAACCCTAACCCTAACCCTGACCCTAAGAGGCCTAACCCAAAATGGAACTCTAAACGTCAGCTGTGCATGGCATGTACCTAACCCTAACCCTAACCCTAACCCTAACCCTAACCCTAACCCTAACCCTAACCCTAATCCTAAATCTAACCCTAATCCTGACCCTAAGATCCCTAACCCTAGACGGAACTCTAAACCTCAGCTGTGCATGGCAGGTACATAACCCTAACCTTAACCCTAACCCTAACCCTAACACTAACCCTAACGCTAACCCGAACCCTAACCCTAATCCTAATCCTGACCCTAAGAGGCCTAAACCTTGATGGAACTCTATAACCTCAGCTGTGCATGGCATATACCTAACCCTAACCCTTACCCTAACCCTAATCCTAACCCTAACCCTAACCCTAACGCTAACACTAACCCTAACCCTAACCCTAATCCTGACCCTAAGAGGCCTAACCCTAAACGCAACTCTAAACCTCAGCTGTGCATGGCATGTACCTAACCCTAACCCTAACCCTAAGCCTAAGCCTAACCCTAACCCTAACACTGACCCTAAGAGGCCTAACCCAAAACGGAACTCTAAACCTCAGCTGTGCATGGCATGCAGTTAACACTAACCCTAACTCTAACCCTAACCCTAACTCTAACCCTAACCCTAACCTTAACCCTAACCCTAACCCTAAGAGACCTAACCCAAAACGGAACTCTAAACCTCAGCTGTGCATGGCATGCACTTAACCCTAACCCTAACCCTAACCCTAACCCTAACCTTAACCCTAACCCTAACCCTAAACCTAACCTTAACCCTAACCCTAAGAGGCCTAACCCTAAACGCAACTCTAAACTTCAGCTGTGCATGGCATGTACGTAACCCTAACCCTAACCCTAACCCTAACCCTAACCCTAACCCTAACCCTAACCCTAACCCTAACCCTAACCCTAACCCTAACCCTAACCCTAACCCTAATCCTGACCCTAAGGGTCCTAACCCTTGACGGAACTCTAAACCTCAGCTGTGCATGGCATGTACATAACCCTAACCCTAACCCTAACCCTAACCCTAACCCTAACCCTAAGAGGCCTAACCCTAAATGCAACTCTAAACCTCAGCTGTGCATGGCATGTACGTAACCCTAACCCTAACCCTAACCCTAACCCTAACCCTAAGAGGCCTAACCCTAAATGCAACTCTAAACCTCAGCTGTGCATGGCATGTACGTAACCCTAACCCTAACCCTAACCCTAACCCTAACCCTGACCCTAAGAGGCCGAACCCAAAACGGAACTCTAAACGTCACCTGTGCATGGCATGTACCTAACCCTAACCCTAACCCTAACCCTAACCCTAACCCTAACCCTAACCCTAACCCTAACCCTAACCCTAAGAGGCCTAACCCTAAATGCAACTTTAAACCTCAGCTGTGCATGGCATGTACGTAACCCTAACCCTAACCCTAACCCTAACCCTAACCCTGACCCTAAGAGGCCTAACCCAAAATGGAACTCTAAACGTCAGCTGTGCATGGCATGTACCTAACCCTAACCCTAACCCTAACCCTAACCCTAACCCTAACCCTAACCCTAACCCTAATCCTAAATCTAACCCTAATCCTGACCCTAAGATCCCTAACCCTAGACGGAACTCTAAACCTCAGCTGTGCATGGCAGGTACATAACCCTAACCTTAACCCTAACCCTAACCCTAACACTAACCCTAACGCTAACCCGAACCCTAACCCTAATCCTAATCCTGACCCTAAGAGGCCTAAACCTTGATGGAACTCTATAACCTCAGCTGTGCATGGCATATACCTAACCCTAACCCTTACCCTAACCCTAATCCTAACCCTAACCCTAACCCTAACGCTAACACTAACCCTAACCCTAACCCTAATCCTGACCCTAAGAGGCCTAACCCTAAACGCAACTCTAAACCTCAGCTGTGCATGGCATGTACCTAACCCTAACCCTAACCCTAAGCCTAAGCCTAACCCTAACCCTAACACTGACCCTAAGAGGCCTAACCCAAAACGGAACTCTAAACCTCAGCTGTGCATGGCATGCAGTTAACACTAACCCTAACTCTAACCCTAACCCTAACTCTAACCCTAACCCTAACCTTAACCCTAACCCTAACCCTAAGAGACCTAACCCAAAACGGAACTCTAAACCTCAGCTGTGCATGGCATGCACTTAACCCTAACCCTAACCCTAACCCTAACCCTAACCTTAACCCTAACCCTAACCCTAAACCTAACCTTAACCCTAACCCTAAGAGGCCTAACCCTAAACGCAACTCTAAACTTCAGCTGTGCATGGCATGTACGTAACCCTAACCCTAACCCTAACCCTAACCCTAACCCTAACCCTAACCCTAACCCTAACCCTAACCCTAACCCTAACCCTAACCCTAACCCTAACCCTAATCCTGACCCTAAGGGTCCTAACCCTTGACGGAACTCTAAACCTCAGCTGTGCATGGCATGTACATAACCCTAACCCTAACCCTAACCCTAACCCTAACCCTAACCCTAAGAGGCCTAACCCTAAATGCAACTCTAAACCTCAGCTGTGCATGGCATGTACGTAACCCTAACCCTAACCCTAACCCTAACCCTAACCCTGACCCTAAGAGGCCGAACCCAAAACGGAACTCTAAACGTCAGCTGTGCATGGCATGTACCTAACCCTAACCCTAACCCTAACCCTAACCCTAACCCTAATCCTAAACCTAACCCTAATCCTGACCCTAAGATTCCTAACCCTAGACGGAACTCTAAACCTCAGCTGTGCATGGCAGGTACATAACCCTAACCCTAACCCTAATCCTAACCCTAACCCTAACCCTAACGCTAACCCGAACCCTAACCCTAACCCTAATCCTGACCCTAAGAGGCCTAACCCTAAACGCAACTCTAAACCTCAGCTGTGCATGGCATGTACCTAACCCTAACCCTAACCCTAAGCCTAACCCTAACCCTAACCCTAACACTGACCCTAAGAGGCCTAACACAAAACGAAACTCTAAACCTCAGCTGTGCATCGCATGCAGTTAACACTAACCCTAACCCTAACCCTAACCCTAACCCTAACCCTAACCCTAACCCTAATCCTGACCCTAAGAGGCCTAACCCTAAACGCAACTCTAAACCTCAGCTGTGCATGGCATGTACCTAACCCTAACCCTAACCCTAAGCCTAACCCTAACCCTAACCCTAACCCTAACACTGACCCTAAGAGGCCTAACCCAAAACGGAACTCTAAACCTCAGCTGTGCATGGCATGCAGTTAACACTAACCCTAACCCTAACCCTAACCCTAACCCTAACCCTAACCCTAACCCTAACCTTAACCCTAACCCTAACCCTAAGAGACCTAACCCAAAACGGAACTCTAAACCTCAGCTGTGCATGGCATGCACGTAACCCTAACCCTAACCCTAACCCTAACCCTAACCCTAACCCTAACCCTAAACCTAACCTTAACCCTAACCCTAAGAGGCCTAACCCTAAATGCAACTCTAAACTTCAGCTCTGCATGGCATGTACGTAACCCTAACCCTAACCCTAACCCTAACCCTAACCCTAAGCCTAACCCTATTCCTGACCCTAAGGGTCCTAACCCTTGACGGAACTCTAAACCTCAGCTGTGCATGGCATGTACATAACCCTAACCCTAACCCTAACCCTAACCCTAACCCTAAGAGGCCTAACCCTAAACGCAACTCTAAACCTCAGCTGTGCATGGCATGTACGTAACCCTAACCCTAACCCTAACCCTAACCCTAACCCTGACCCTAAGAGGCCGAACCCAAAACGGAACTCTAAAAGTCACCTGTGCATGGCATGTACCTAACCCTAACCCTAACCCTAACCCTAACCCTAACCCTAACCCTAACCCTAACCCTAAGAGGCCTAACCCTAAATGCAACTTTAAACCTCAGCTGTGCATGGCATGTACGTAACCCTAACCCTAACCCTAACCCTAACCCTAACCCTGACCCTAAGAGGCCGAACCCAAAACGGAACTCTAAACCTCAGCTGTGCATGGCATGTACCTAACCCTAACCCTAACCCTAACCCTAACCCTAACCCTAACCCTAACCCTAACCCTAACCCTAACCCTAACCCTAACACTAACCCTAACGCTAACCCGAACCCTAACCCTAACCCTAATCCTGACCCTAAGAGGCCTAAACCTTGATGGAACTCTATAACCTCAGCTGTGCATGGCATATACCTAACCCTAACCCTAACCCTAACCCTAACCCTAACCCTAACCCTAATCCTAACCCTAACCCTAACCCTAACGCTAACCCGAACCCTAACCCTAATCCTAATCCTGACCCTAAGAGGCCTAACCCTAAACGCAACTCTAAACCTCAGCTGTGCATGGCATGTACCTAACCCTAACCCTAACCCTAAGCCTAACCCTAACCCTAACCCTAACACTGACCCTAAGAGGCCTAACCCAAAACGGAACTCTAAACCTCAGCTGTGCATGGCATGCAGTTAACACTAACCCTAACCCTAACCCTAACCCTAACCCTAACCCTAACCCTAACCTTAACCCTAACCCTAACCCTAAGAGACCTAACCCAAAACGGAACTCTAAACCTCAGCTGTGCATGGCATGCACGTAACCCTAACCCTAACCCTAACCCTAACCCTAACCCTAAACCTAACCTTAACCCTAACCCTAAGAGGCCTAACCCTAAACGCAACATTAAACTTCAGCTGTGCATGGCATGTACGTAACCCTAACCCTAACCCTAACCCTAACCCTAACCTTAACCCTAACCCTAACCCTAATCCTGACCCTAAGTGTCCTAACCCTTGACGGAACTCTAAACCTCAGCTGTGCATGGCATGTACATAACCCTAACCCTAACCCTAACCCTAACCCTAACCCTAAGAGGCCTAACCCTAAACGCAACTCTAAACCTCAGCTGTGCATGGCATGTACCTAACCCTAACCCTAACCCTAAGCCTAACCCTAACCCTAACCCTAACACTGACCCTAAGAGGCCTAACCCAAAACGGAACTCTAAACCTCAGCTGTGCATGGCATGCAGTTAACACTAACCCTAACCCTAACCCTAACCCTAACCCTAACCCTAACCCTAACCCTAACCTTAACCCTAACCCTAACCCTAAGAGACCTAACCCAAAACGGAACTCTAAACCTCAGCTGTGCATGGCATGCACTTAACCCTAACCCTAACCCTAAGCCTAACCCTAACCCTAACCCTAACCCTAACCCTAACCCTAACCCTAACCCTAACCCTAACCCTAAACCTAACCTTAACCCTAACCCTAAGAGGCCTAACCCAAAACGGAACTCTAAACCTCAGCTGTGCATGGCATTAAGTTAACACTAACCCTAACCCTAACCCTAACCCTAACCCTAACCCTAACCCTAACCCTAATCCTGACCCTAAGGGTCCTAACCCTTGACGGAACTCTAAATTTCAGGTGTGCATGGCATGTACATAACCCTAACCCTAACCCTAACCCTAACCCTAACCCTAAGAGGCCTAACCCTAAATGCAACTCTAAACCTCAGCTGTGCATGGCATGTACGTAGCCCTAACCCTAACCATAACCCTAACCCTAACCCTGACCCTAAGAGGCCGAATCCAAAACGGAACTCTAAACGTCAGCTGTGCATGGCATGTACCTAACCCTAACCCTAACCCTAACCCTAACCCTAACCCTAACCCTAACCCTAACCCTAACCCTAATCCTAAACCTAACCCTAATCCTGACCCTAAGATTCCTAACCCTAGACGGAACTCTAAACCTCAGCTGTGCATGGCAGGTACATAACCCTAACCCTAACCCTAATCCTAACCCTAACCCTAACCCTAACGCTAACCCGAACCCTAACCCTAACCCTAATCCTGACCCTAAGAGGCCTAACCCTAAACGCAACTCTAAACCTCAGCTGTGCATGGCATGTACCTAACCCTAACCCTAACCCTAAGCCTAACCCTAACCCTAACCCTAACCCTGACCCTAAGAGGCCGAACCCAAAACGGAACTCTAAAAGTCACCTGTGCATGGCATGTACCTAACCCTAACCCTAACCCTAACCCTAACCCTAACCTTAACCCTAACCCTAACCCTAACCCTAACCCTAACCCTAACCCTAACCCTAACCCTAAGAGGCCTAACCCTAAATGCAACTTTAAACCTCAGCTGTGCATGGCATGTACGTAACCCTAACCCTAACCCTAACCCTAACCCTAACCCTGACCCTAAGAGGCCGAACCCAAAACGGAACTCTAAACGTCAGCTGTGCATGGCATGTACCTAACCCTAACCCTAACCCTAACCCTAACCCTAACCCTAACCCTAACCCTAACCCTAACCCTAATCCTAAATCTAACCCTAATCCTAACCCTAAGATTCCTAACCCTAGACGGAACTCTAAACCTCAGCTGTGCATGGCAGGTACATAACCCTAACCCTAACCCTAACCCTAACCCTAACCCTAACACTAACCCTAACGCTAACCCGAACCCTAACCCTAACCCTAATCCTGACCCTAAGAGGCCAAAACCTTGATGGAACTCTATAACCTCAGCTGTGCATGGCATATACCTAACCCTAACCCTTACCCTAACCCTAATCCTAACCCTAACCCTAACCCTAACGCTAACCCGAACCCTAACCCTAACCCTAATCCTGACCCTAAGAGGCCTAACCCTAAACGCAACTCTAAACTTCAGCTGTGCATGGCATGTACGTAACCCTAACCCTAACCCTAACCCTAACCCTAACCCTAACCCTAACCCTAACCCTAACCCTAACCCTAATCCTGACCCTAAGAGGCCTAACCCTTGACGGAACTCTCAACCTCAGCTGTGCATGGCATGTACATAACCCTAACCCTAACCCTAACCCTAACCCTAATCCTAAACCTAACCCTAATCCTGACCCTAAGATTCCTAACCCTAGACGGAACTCTAAACCTCAGCTGTGCATGGCAGGTACATAACCCTAACCCTAACCCTAATCCTAACCCTAACCCTAACCCTAACGCTAACCCGAACCCTAACCCTAACCCTAATCCTGACCCTAAGAGGCCTAACCCTAAACGCAACTCTAAACCTCAGCTGTGCATGGCATGTACCTAACCCTAACCCTAACCCTAAGCCTAACCCTAACCCTAACCCTAACACTGACCCTAAGAGGCCTAACACAAAACGAAACTCTAAACCTCAGCTGTGCATGGCATGCAGTTAACACTAACCCTAACCCTAACCCTAACCCTAACCCTAACCCTAACCCTAACCCTAATCCTGACCCTAAGAGGCCTAACCCTAAACGCAACTCTAAACCTCAGCTGTGCATGGCATGTACCTAACCCTAACCCTAACCCTAAGCCTAACCCTAACCCTAACCCTAACCCTAACACTGACCCTAAGAGGCCTAACCCAAAACGGAACTCTAAACCTCAGCTGTGCATGGCATGCAGTTAACACTAACCCTAACCCTAACCCTAACCCTAACCCTAACCCTAACCCTAACCCTAACCTTAACCCTAACCCTAACCCTAAGAGACCTAACCCAAAACGGAACTCTAAACCTCAGCTGTGCATGGCATGCACGTAACCCTAACCCTAACCCTAACCCTAACCCTAACCCTAACCCTAACCCTAAACCTAACCTTAACCCTAACCCTAAGAGGCCTAACCCTAAATGCAACTCTAAACTTCAGCTCTGCATGGCATGTACGTAACCCTAACCCTAACCCTAACCCTAACCCTAACCCTAAGCCTAACCCTATTCCTGACCCTAAGGGTCCTAACCCTTGACGGAACTCTAAACCTCAGCTGTGCATGGCATGTACATAACCCTAACCCTAACCCTAACCCTAACCCTAACCCTAAGAGGCCTAACCCTAAACGCAACTCTAAACCTCAGCTGTGCATGGCATGTACGTAACCCTAACCCTAACCCTAACCCTAACCCTAACCCTGACCCTAAGAGGCCGAACCCAAAACGGAACTCTAAAAGTCACCTGTGCATGGCATGTACCTAACCCTAACCCTAACCCTAACCCTAACCCTAACCCTAACCCTAACCCTAACCCTAAGAGGCCTAACCCTAAATGCAACTTTAAACCTCAGCTGTGCATGGCATGTACGTAACCCTAACCCTAACCCTAACCCTAACCCTAACCCTGACCCTAAGAGGCCGAACCCAAAACGGAACTCTAAACCTCAGCTGTGCATGGCATGTACCTAACCCTAACCCTAACCCTAACCCTAACCCTAACCCTAACCCTAACCCTAACCCTAACCCTAACCCTAACCCTAACACTAACCCTAACGCTAACCCGAACCCTAACCCTAACCCTAATCCTGACCCTAAGAGGCCTAAACCTTGATGGAACTCTATAACCTCAGCTGTGCATGGCATATACCTAACCCTAACCCTAACCCTAACCCTAACCCTAACCCTAACCCTAATCCTAACCCTAACCCTAACCCTAACGCTAACCCGAACCCTAACCCTAATCCTAATCCTGACCCTAAGAGGCCTAACCCTAAACGCAACTCTAAACCTCAGCTGTGCATGGCATGTACCTAACCCTAACCCTAACCCTAAGCCTAACCCTAACCCTAACCCTAACACTGACCCTAAGAGGCCTAACCCAAAACGGAACTCTAAACCTCAGCTGTGCATGGCATGCAGTTAACACTAACCCTAACCCTAACCCTAACCCTAACCCTAACCCTAACCCTAACCTTAACCCTAACCCTAACCCTAAGAGACCTAACCCAAAACGGAACTCTAAACCTCAGCTGTGCATGGCATGCACGTAACCCTAACCCTAACCCTAACCCTAACCCTAACCCTAAACCTAACCTTAACCCTAACCCTAAGAGGCCTAACCCTAAACGCAACATTAAACTTCAGCTGTGCATGGCATGTACGTAACCCTAACCCTAACCCTAACCCTAACCCTAACCTTAACCCTAACCCTAACCCTAATCCTGACCCTAAGTGTCCTAACCCTTGACGGAACTCTAAACCTCAGCTGTGCATGGCATGTACATAACCCTAACCCTAACCCTAACCCTAACCCTAACCCTAAGAGGCCTAACCCTAAACGCAACTCTAAACCTCAGCTGTGCATGGCATGTACCTAACCCTAACCCTAACCCTAAGCCTAACCCTAACCCTAACCCTAACACTGACCCTAAGAGGCCTAACCCAAAACGGAACTCTAAACCTCAGCTGTGCATGGCATGCAGTTAACACTAACCCTAACCCTAACCCTAACCCTAACCCTAACCCTAACCCTAACCCTAACCTTAACCCTAACCCTAACCCTAAGAGACCTAACCCAAAACGGAACTCTAAACCTCAGCTGTGCATGGCATGCACTTAACCCTAACCCTAACCCTAAGCCTAACCCTAACCCTAACCCTAACCCTAACCCTAACCCTAACCCTAACCCTAACCCTAACCCTAAACCTAACCTTAACCCTAACCCTAAGAGGCCTAACCCAAAACGGAACTCTAAACCTCAGCTGTGCATGGCATTAAGTTAACACTAACCCTAACCCTAACCCTAACCCTAACCCTAACCCTAACCCTAACCCTAATCCTGACCCTAAGGGTCCTAACCCTTGACGGAACTCTAAATTTCAGGTGTGCATGGCATGTACATAACCCTAACCCTAACCCTAACCCTAACCCTAACCCTAAGAGGCCTAACCCTAAATGCAACTCTAAACCTCAGCTGTGCATGGCATGTACGTAGCCCTAACCCTAACCATAACCCTAACCCTAACCCTGACCCTAAGAGGCCGAATCCAAAACGGAACTCTAAACGTCAGCTGTGCATGGCATGTACCTAACCCTAACCCTAACCCTAACCCTAACCCTAACCCTAACCCTAACCCTAACCCTAACCCTAATCCTAAACCTAACCCTAATCCTGACCCTAAGATTCCTAACCCTAGACGGAACTCTAAACCTCAGCTGTGCATGGCAGGTACATAACCCTAACCCTAACCCTAATCCTAACCCTAACCCTAACCCTAACGCTAACCCGAACCCTAACCCTAACCCTAATCCTGACCCTAAGAGGCCTAACCCTAAACGCAACTCTAAACCTCAGCTGTGCATGGCATGTACCTAACCCTAACCCTAACCCTAAGCCTAACCCTAACCCTAACCCTAACCCTGACCCTAAGAGGCCGAACCCAAAACGGAACTCTAAAAGTCACCTGTGCATGGCATGTACCTAACCCTAACCCTAACCCTAACCCTAACCCTAACCTTAACCCTAACCCTAACCCTAACCCTAACCCTAACCCTAACCCTAACCCTAACCCTAAGAGGCCTAACCCTAAATGCAACTTTAAACCTCAGCTGTGCATGGCATGTACGTAACCCTAACCCTAACCCTAACCCTAACCCTAACCCTGACCCTAAGAGGCCGAACCCAAAACGGAACTCTAAACGTCAGCTGTGCATGGCATGTACCTAACCCTAACCCTAACCCTAACCCTAACCCTAACCCTAACCCTAACCCTAACCCTAACCCTAATCCTAAATCTAACCCTAATCCTAACCCTAAGATTCCTAACCCTAGACGGAACTCTAAACCTCAGCTGTGCATGGCAGGTACATAACCCTAACCCTAACCCTAACCCTAACCCTAACCCTAACACTAACCCTAACGCTAACCCGAACCCTAACCCTAACCCTAATCCTGACCCTAAGAGGCCAAAACCTTGATGGAACTCTATAACCTCAGCTGTGCATGGCATATACCTAACCCTAACCCTTACCCTAACCCTAATCCTAACCCTAACCCTAACCCTAACGCTAACCCGAACCCTAACCCTAACCCTAATCCTGACCCTAAGAGGCCTAACCCTAAACGCAACTCTAAACTTCAGCTGTGCATGGCATGTACGTAACCCTAACCCTAACCCTAACCCTAACCCTAACCCTAACCCTAACCCTAACCCTAACCCTAACCCTAATCCTGACCCTAAGAGGCCTAACCCTTGACGGAACTCTCAACCTCAGCTGTGCATGGCATGTACATAACCCTAACCCTAACCCTAACCCTAACCCTAACCCTAAGAGGCCTAACCCTAAACGCAACTCTAAACCTCAGCTGTGCATGGCATGTACCTAACCCTAACCCTAACCCTAAGCCTAACCCTAACCCTAACCCTAACACTGACCCTAAGAGGCCTAACGCAAAACGGAACTCTAAACCTCAGCTGTGCATGGCATGCAGTTAACACTAACCCTAACCCTAACCCTAACCCTAACCCTAACCCTAACCCTAACCCTAACCCTAACCCTAAACTGAACCTTAACCCTAACCCTAAGAGGCCTAACCCTAAACGCAACTCTAAACTTCAGCTCTGCATGGCATGTACGTAACCCTAACCCTAACCCTAACCCTAACCCTAACCCTAACCCTAAGCCTAACCCTAATCCTGACCCTAAGAGTCCTAACCCTAGACGGAACTCTAAACCTCAGCTGTGCATGGCATGTACATAACCCTAACCCTAACCCTAACCCTAACCCTAACCCTAAGAGGCCTAACCCTAAATGCAACTCTAAACCTCAGCTGTGCATGGCATGTACGTAACCCTAACCCTAACCCTAACCCTAACCCTAACCCTGACCCTAAGAGGCCGAACCCAAAACGGAACTCTAAACGTCACCTGTGCATGGCATGTACCTAACCCTAACCCTAACCCTAACCCTAACCCTAACCCTAACCCTAACCCTAATCCTAAATCTAACCCTAATCCTGACCCTAAGATTCCTAACCCTAGCCGGAACTCTAAACCTCAGCTGTGCATGGCAGGTACATAACCCTAACCCTAACCCTAACCCTAACCCTAACCCTAACACTAACCCTAACGCTAACCCGAACCCTAACCCTAATCCTAATCCTGACCCTAAGAGGCCTAAACCTTGATGGAACTCTATAACCTCAGCTATGCATGGCATATACCTAACCCTAACCCTTACCCTAACCCTAATCCTAACCCTAACCCTAACCCTAACGCTAACCCGAACCCTAACCCTAACCCTAATCCTGACCCTAAGAGGCCTAACCCTAAACGCAACTCTAAACCTCAGCTGTGCATGGCATGTACGTAACCCTAACCCTAACCCTAACCCTAACCCTAAGCCTAACCCTAACCCTAACCCTAACACTGACCCTAAGAGGCCTAACCCAAAACGGAACTCTAAACCTCAGCTGTGCATGGCATGCAGTTAACACTAACCCTAACCCTAACCCTAACCCTAACCCTAACCCTAACCCTAACCCTAACCCTAACCTTAACCCTAACCCTAACCCTAAGAGACCTAACCCAAAACGGAACTCTAAACCTCAGCTGTGCATGGCATGCACTTAACCCTAACCCTAACCCTAACCCTAACCCTAACCTTAACCCTAACCCTAACCCTAACCCTAACCCTAACCCTAACCCTAAGAGGCCTAACCCTAAATGCAACTTTAAACCTCAGCTGTGCATGGCATGTACGTAACCCTAACCCTAACCCTAACCCTAACCCTAACCCTAACCCTAAGAGGCCTAACCCTAAACGCAACTCTAAACCTCAGCTGTGCATGGCATGTACCTAACCCTAACCCTAACCCTAACCCTAACCCTAACCCTAACCCTAACCCTAACCCTAACCCTAATCCTGACCCTAAGAGGCCTAACCCTTGACGGAACTCTAAACCTCAGCTGTGCATGGCATGTACATAACCCTAACCCTAACCCTAACCCTAACCCTAACCCTAAGAGGCCTAACCCTAAATGCAACTCTAAACCTCAGCTGTGCATGGCATGTACGTAACCCTAACCCTAACCCTAACCCTAACCCTAACCCTGACCCTAAGAGGCCGAACCCAAAACGGAACTCTAAACGTCAGCTGTGCATGGCATGTACCTAACCCTAACCCTAACCCTAACCCTAACCCTAACCCTAACCCTATCCCTAATCCTAAACCTAACCCTAATCCTGCCCCTAAGATTCCTAACCCTAGACGGAACTCTAAACCTCAGCTGTGCATGGCAGGTACATAACCCTAACCCTAACCCTAACCCTAACCCTAACCCTAACACTAACCCTAACGCTAACCCGAACCCTAACCCTAATCCTAATCCTGACCCTAAGAGGCCTAAACCTTGATGGAACTCTATAACTTCAGCTATGCATGGCATATACCTAACCCTAACCCTTACCCTAACCCTAATCCTAACCCTAACCCTAACCCTAACGCTAACCCGAACCCTAACCCTAACCCTAATCCTGACCCTAAGAGGCCTAACCCTAAACGCAACTCTAAACCTCAGCTGTGCATGGCATGTACGTAACCCTAACCCTAACCCTAACCCTAACCCTAAGCCTAACCCTAACCCTAACCCTAACACTGACCCTAAGAGGCCTAACCCAAAACGGAACTCTAAACCTCAGCTGTGCATGGCATGCAGTTAACACTAACCCTAACCCTAACCCTAACCCTAACCCTAACCCTAACCCTAACCCTAACCCTAACCTTAACCCTAACCCTAACCCTAAGAGACCTAACCCAAAACGGAACTCTAAACCTCAGCTGTGCATGGCATGCACTTAACCCTAACCCTAACCCTAACCCTAACCCTAACCTTAACCCTAACCCTAACCCTAACCCTAACCCTAACCCTAACCCTAAGAGGCCTAACCCTAAATGCAACTTTAAACCTCAGCTGTGCATGGCATGTACGTAACCCTAACCCTAACCCTAACCCTAACCCTAACCCTAACCCTAAGAGGCCTAACCCTAAACGCAACTCTAAACCTCAGCTGTGCATGGCATGTACCTAACCCTAACCCTAACCCTAACCCTAACCCTAACCCTAACCCTAACCCTAACCCTAACCCTAATCCTGACCCTAAGAGGCCTAACCCTTGACGGAACTCTAAACCTCAGCTGTGCATGGCATGTACATAACCCTAACCCTAACCCTAACCCTAACCCTAACCCTAAGAGGCCTAACCCTAAATGCAACTCTAAACCTCAGCTGTGCATGGCATGTACGTAACCCTAACCCTAACCCTAACCCTAACCCTAACCCTGACCCTAAGAGGCCGAACCCAAAACGGAACTCTAAACGTCAGCTGTGCATGGCATGTACCTAACCCTAACCCTAACCCTAACCCTAACCCTAACCCTAACCCTATCCCTAATCCTAAACCTAACCCTAATCCTGCCCCTAAGATTCCTAACCCTAGACGGAACTCTAAACCTCAGCTGTGCATGGCAGGTACATAACCCTAACCCTAACCCTAACCCTAACCCTAACCCTAACACTAACCCTAACGCTAACCCGAACCCTAACCCTAATCCTAATCCTGACCCTAAGAGGCCTAAACCTTGATGGAACTCTATAACTTCAGCTATGCATGGCATATACCTAACCCTAACCCTTACCCTAACCCTAATCCTAACCCTAACCCTAACCCTAACGCTAACCCAAACCCTAACCCTAACCCTAATCCTGACCCTAAGAGGCCTAACCCTAAACGCAACTCTAAACCTCAGCTGTGCATGGCATGTACGTAACCCTAACCCTAACCCTAACCCTAACCCTAAGCCTAACCCTAACCCTAACCCTAACACTGACCCTAAGAGGCCTAACCCAAAACGGAACTCTAAACCTCAGCTGTGCATGGCATGCAGTTAACACTAACCCTAACCCTAACCCTAACCCTAACCCTAACCCTAACCCTAAACCTAACCTTAACCCTAACCCTAACCCTAAGAGACCTAACCCAAAACGGAACTCTAAACCTCAGCTGTGCATGGCATGCACTTAACCCTAACCCTAACCCTAACCCTAACCCTAACCTTAACCCTAACCCTAACCCTAAACCTAACCCTAACCCTAACCCTAAGAGGCCTAACCCTAAATGCAACTTTAAACCTCAGCTGTGCATGGCATGTACGTAACCCTAACCCTAACCCTAACCCTAACCCTAACCCTAACCCTAAGAGGCCTAACCCTAAACACAACTCTAAACCTCAGCTGTGCATGGCATGTACCTAACCCTAACCCTAACCCTAACCCTAACCCTAACCCTAACCCTAACCCTAACCCTAATCCTGACCCTAAGAGGCCTAACCCTTGACGGAACTCTAAACCTCAGCTGTGCATGGCATGTACATAACCCTAACCCTAACCCTAACCCTAACCCTAACCCTAAGAGGCCTAACCCTAAATGCAACTCTAAACCTCAGCTGTGCATGGCATGTACGTAACCCTAACCCTAACCCTAACCCTAACCCTAACCCTGACTCTAAGAGGCCGAACCCAAAACGGAACTCTAAACGTCAGCTGTGCATGGCATGTACCTAACCCTAACCCTAACCCTAACCCTAACCCTAACCCTAACCCTATCCCTAATCCTAAACCTAACCCTAATCCTGCCCCTAAGATTCCTAACCCTAGACGGAACTCTAAACCTCAGCTGTGCATGGCATGTAGGTAACCCTAACCCTAACCCTAACCCTAACCCTAACACTAACCCTAACGCTAACCCGAACCCTAACCCTAACCCTAATCCTGACCCTAAGAGGCCTAACCCTAAACGCAACCCTAAACCTCAGCTGTGCATGGCATGTACCTAACCCTAACCCTAACCCTAACCCTAACCCTAACCCTAACCCTAACACTGACCCTAAGAGGCCTAACCCAAAACGGAACTCTAAACCTCAGCTGTGCATGGCATGCAGTTAACACTAGCCCTAACCCTAACCCTAACCTAGACCCTAACCCTAAACCTAACCTTAACCCTAACCCTAAGAGGCCTAACCCTAAACGCAACTCTAAACCTCAGCTGTGCATGGCATGTACGTAACCCTAACCCTAACCCTAACCCTAACCCTAACCCTAACCCTAACCCTAATCCTGACCCTAAGGGTCCTAACCCTTGACGGAACTCTAAACCTCAGCTGTGCATGGCATGTACATAACCCTAACCCTAACCCTAACCCTAACCCTAAGAGGCCTAACCCTAAACGGGACTCTAAACCTCAGCTGTGCATGGCATGTACCTAACCCTAACCCTAACCCTAAGCCTAACCCTAACCCTAACCCTAACACTGACCCTAAGAGGCCTAACCCTAAACGGAACTCTAAACCTCAGCTGTGCATGGCATGCAGTTAACACTAACCCTAACCCTAACCCTAACCCTAACCCTAACCCTAACCCTAACCTTAACCCTAACCCTAACCCTAAGAGACCTAACCCAAAACGGAACTCTAAACCTCAGCTGTGCATGGCATGCACTTAACCCTAACCCTAACCCTAACCCTAACCCTAACCTTAACCCTAACCCTAACCCTAAACCTAACCCTAACCCTAACCCTAAGAGGCCTAACCCTAAATGCAACTTTAAACCTCAGCTGTGCATGGCATGTACGTAACCCTAACCCTAACCCTAACCCTAACCCTAACCCTAACCCTAAGAGGCCTAACCCTAAACACAACTCTAAACCTCAGCTGTGCATGGCATGTACCTAACCCTAACCCTAACCCTAACCCTAACCCTAACCCTAACCCTAAACCTAACCTTAACCCTAACCCTAAGAGTCCTAACCCTAAACGCAACTCTAAACCTCAGCTGTGCATGGCATGTACGTAACCATAACCCTAACCCTAACCGTAACCCTAACCCTAACCCTAATCCTGACCCTAAGGGTCCTAACCCTTGACGGAACTCTAAACCTCAGCTGTGCATGGCATGTACATAACCCTAACCCTAACCCTAACCCTAACCCTAACCCTAAGAGGCCTAACCCTAAATGCAACTTTAAACCTCAGCTGTGCATGGCATGTACGTAACCCTAACCCTAACCCTAACCCTAACCCTAACCCTGACCCTAAGAGGCCGAACCCAAAACGGAACTCTAAACGTCAGCTGTGCATGGCATGTACCTAACCCTAACCCTAACCCTAACCCTAACCCTAACCCTAACCCTAACCCTAACCCTAACCTTAACCCTAACCCTTACCCTAAGAGACCTAACCCAAAACGGAACTCTAAACCTCAGCTGTGCATGGCATGCACTTAACCCTAACCCTAACCCTAACCCTAACTCTAACCCTAACCTTAACCCTAACCCTAACCCTAAACCTAACCTTAACCCTAACCCTAAGAGGCCTAACCCTAAACGCAACTCTAAACTTCAGCTGTGCATGGCATGTACGTAACCCTAACCCTAACCCTAACCCTAACCCTAACCCTAACCCTAACCCTAACCCTAATCCTGACCCTTAAGGGTCCTAACCCTTGACGGAACTCTAAACCTCAGCTGTGCATGGCAGGTACATAACCCTAACCCTAACCCTAACCCTAACCCTAACCCTAACCCTAAGAGGCCTAACCCTAAATGCAACTCTAAACCTCAGCTGTGCATGGCATGTACGTAACCCTAACCCTAACCCTAACCCTAACCCTAACCCTAACCCTAACCCTAACCCTAACCCTAACCCTAATCCTAAACCTAACCCTAAGAGGCCTAACCCAAAACGGAACTCTAAACGTCAGCTGTGCATGGCATGTACCTAACCCTAACCCTAACCCTAACCCTAACCCTAACCCTAACCCTAACCCTAATCCTAAACCTAACCCTAATCCTGACCCTAAGATTCCTAACCCTAGACGGAACTCTAAACCTCAGCTGTGCATGGCCGGTACATAACCCTAACCCTAACCCTAACCCTAACACTAACCCTAACGCTAACCCGAACCCTAACCCTATTCCTAATCCTGACCCTAAGAGGCCTAACCCTAAACGGAACTCTATAACCTCAGCTGTGCATGGCATGTACCTAACCCTAACCCTTACCCTAACCCTAATCTTAACCCTAACCCTAACCCTAACGCTAACCCGAACCCTAACCCTAACCCTAATCCTGACCCTAAGAGGCCTAACCCTAAACGCAACTCTAAACCTCAGCTGTGCATGGCATGTACCTAACCCTAACCCTAACCCTAAGCCTAACCCTAACCCTAACCCTAACACTGACCCTAAGAGGCCTAACCCAAAACGGAACTCTAAACCTCAGCTGTGCATGGCATGCAGTTAACAATAACCCTAACCCTAACCCTAACCCTAACCCTAACCCTAACCCTAACCTTAACCCTAACCCTAACCCTAAGAGACCTAACCCAAAACGGAACTCTAAACCTCAGCTGTGCATGGCATGCACTTAACCCTAACCCTAACCCTAACCCTAACCCTAACCCTAACCCTAACCCTAACCCTAACCCTAACCCTAAACCTAACCTTAACCCTAACCCTAAGAGGCCTAACCCTAAAACGCAACTCTAAACTTCAGCTGTGCATGGCATGTACGTAACCCTAACCCTAACCCTAACCCTAACCCTAACCCTAACTCTAACCCTAACCCTAATCCTGACCCTAAGGGTCCTAACCCTTGACGGAACTCTAAACCTCAGCTGTGCATGGCATGTACATAACCCTAACCCTAACCCTAACCCTAACCCTAACCCTAAGAGGCCTAACCCTAAATGCAACTCTAAACCTCAGCTGTGCATGGCATGTACGTAACCCTAAACCTAACCCTAACCCTAACCCTGACCCTAAGAGGCCGAACCCAAAACGGAACTCTAAACCTCACCTGTGCATGGCATGTACCTAACCCTAACCCTAACCCTAACCCTAACCCTAACCCTAACCCTAACCCTAACCCTAACCCTAACCCTAAGAGGCCTAACCCTAAATGCCACTTTAAACCTCAGCTGTGCATGGCATGTACGTAACCCTAACCCTAACCGTAACCCTAACCCTAACCCTGACCCTAAGAGGCCGAACCCAAAACGGAACTCTAAACGTCAGCTGTGCATGGCATGTACCTAACCCTAACCCTAACCCTACCCTAACCCTAACCCTAACCCTAACCCTAATCCTAAACCTAACCCTAATCCTGACCCTAAGAGGCCTAAACCTTGATGGAACTCTATAACCTCAGCTGTGCATGGCATGTACCTAACCCTAACCCTTACCCTAACCCTAATCCTAACCCTAACCCTAACCCTAACGCTAACCCGAACCCTAACCCTAACCCTAATCCTGACCCTAAGAGGCCTAACCCTAAACGCAACTCTAAACCTCAGCTGTGCATGGCATGTACCTAACCCTAACCCTAACCCTAACCCTAAGCCTAACCCTAACCCTAACACTGACCCTAAGAGGCCTAACCCAAAACGGAACTCTAAACCTCAGCTGTGCATGGCATGCACTTAACCCTAACCCTAAACCTAACCCTAACCCTAACCCTAACCCTAACCCTAACCCTAACCCTAACCCTAACCCTAAACCTAACCTTAACCCTAACCCTAAGAGGCCTAACCCTAAACGCAACTCTAAACTTCAGCTGTGCATGGCATGTACGTAACCCTAACCCTAACCCTAACCCTAACCCTAACCCTAACCCTAACCCTAACCCTAATCCTGACCCTAAGGGTCCTAACCCTTGACGGAACTCTAAACCTCAGCTGTGCATGGCATGTACATAACCCTAACCCTAACCCTAACCCTAACCCTAACCCTAAGAGGCCTAACCCTAAATGCAACTCTAAACCTCAGCTGTGCATGGCATGCAGTTAACCCTAACCCTAACTCTAACCCAAACCCTAACCCTAACCCTAACCCTAACCCTAACCCTAACCCTAACCTTAACCCTAACCCTAAGAGGCCTAACCCTAAACGCAACTCTAAACCTCAGCTGTGCACGGCATGTACGTAACCCTAACCCTAACCCTAACCCTAACCTTAACCCTAACCCTAACCCTAACCCTAACCCTGACCCTAAGAGGCCTAACCCAAAACGGAACTCTAAACCTCAGCTGTGCATGGCATGCACTTAACCCTAACCCTAACCCTAACCCTAACCCTAACCCTAACCCTAACCCTAACCCTAACCCTAACCCTAACGCTAACCCTAACCCTAACTCTAATCCTGACCCTAAGGGGCCTAACCCTTGACGGAACTCTAAACCTCTAGCTGTGCATGGCATGTACATAACCCTAACCCTAACCCTAACCCTAACCCTAACCCTAACCCTAACCCTAACCCTAATCCTAACACTAACCCTGACCCTAAGAGGCCTAACCCAAGACGGAACTCTAAACCTCAGCTGTGCATTGCATGCACTTAACCCTAACCCTAACCCTAACCCTAACCCTAACCCTAACCCTAACCCTAACCCTAACCCTAACCCTAACTCTAATCCTGACCCTATGGGGCCTAACCCTTGACGGACCTCTAAACCTCAGCTGTGCATGGCATGTACATAACCCTAACCCTAACCCTAACCCTAACCCTAACCCTAACCCTAACCCTAACCCTAAGAGGCCTAACCCTATAAACAACTCTAAACCTCAGCTGTGCATGGCATGTACGTAACCCTAACCCTAACCCTATCCCTAACCGTAACCCTGACCCTAAGAGGCCTAACCCAAAACGGAACTCTAAATCTCAGCTGTGCATGGCATGCACTTAACCCTAACCCTAACCCTAACCCTAACCCTAACCCTAACCCTAACACTAACCCTAACCGTAAACTTAACCCTAACCCTAAGAGACCTAACCCTAACGGAACTCTAAACCTCAGCTGTGCAGGGCAGGTACATAACCCTAACCCTAACCCTAACCCTAACCCTAACCCTAATCCTAAACCTAACCCTAATCCTGACCCTAAGAGGCCTAACCCTTGACGGAACTCTAAACCTCAGCTGTGCATGGCATGTACCTAACCCTAACCCTAACCCTAACCCTAACCCTAACCCTAACCCTAACCCGAACCCGAACCCTAACCCTAATCCTGACCTTAAGATTCCTAACGCTAAACGCAACTCTAAACCTCAGCTGTGCATGGCATGTACGTAACCCTAACCCTAAGCCTAACCCTAACCCTAACCCTAACCCTAACCCTAACCCTAACCCTAAGAGGCCTAACACTAAACGAAACTCTAAACCTCAGCTGTGCATGGCATGCACTTAACCGTAACCCTAACCCTAACCCTAACCCTAACCCTAACCCTAACCCTAACCCTAACCCAAACCCTAACCCTAACCCTAACCCTAACCCTAACCCTAACCCTAACCCTAACCCTAATCCTGACCCTAAGAGGCCTAACCCTTGACGGAACTCTCAACCACAGCTGTGCATGGCATGTACCTAACCCTAACCCTAACCCTAACCCTAACCCTAACCCTAACCCTGACCCTAAGAGGCCTAACCCAAAACGGAACTCTAAACCTCAGCTGTGCATGGCATGCAGTTAATACTAACCCTAACCCTAACCCTAACCCTAACCCTAACCCTAACCCTAACCCTGACCCTAAGAGGCCTAACCCAAAACGGAACTCTAAACGTCACCTGTGCATGGCATGTACCTTACCCTAAACCTAACCCTAACCCTAACCCTAACCCTGACCCTAAGAGGCCGAACCCAAAACGGAACTCTAAACGTCACCTGTGCATGGCATGTACCTAACCCTAACCCTAACCCTAACCCTAACCCTAACCCTGACCCTAATCCTGACCCTAAGAGGCCTAACCCTTGACGGAACTCTAAACCTCAGCTGTGCATGGCATGTACATAACCCTAACCCTAACCCTAACCCTAACCCTAACCCTAACCCTTACCCTAACCCTAACCCTAACCCTAACCCTGACCCTAAGAGGCCTAACCCAAAACGGAACTCTAAACGTCACCTGTGCATGGCATGTACGTAACCCTAAACCTAACCCTAACCCTAACCCTAACCCTGACCCTAAGAGTCCGAACCCAAAACGGAACTCTAAACGTCACCTGTGCATGGCATGTACCTAACCCTAACCCTAACCCTACCCCTAACCCTAACCCTAACCCTAATCCTAAACTTAACCCTAATCCTGACCCTAAGATTCCTAACCCTAGACGGAACTCTAAACCTCAGCTGTGCATTGCAGGTACATAACCCTAACCCTAACCCTAACCCTAACGCTAACCCGAACCCTAACCCTAACCCTAATCCTGACCCTAAGAGGCCTAACCCTTGACGGAACTCTAAACCTCAGCTGTGCATGGCATGTACATAACCCTAACCCTAACCCTAACCCTAACCCTAACCCTAACACTAACCCTAACCCTAACCCTAACCCTGACCCTAAGAGGCCTAACCCAAAACGAAACTCTAAACCTCAGCTGTGCATGGCATGCAGTTAACCCTAACCCTAACTCTAACCCTAACCCTAACCCTAACCCTAACCCTAACCCTAACCTTAACCCTAACCCTAGGAGGCCTAACCCTAAACGCAACTCTAAACCTCAGCTGTGCATGGCATGTACGTAACCATAACCCTAACCCTAACCGTAACCCTAACCCTAACCCTAATCCTGACCCTAAGGGTCCTAACCCTTGACGGAACTCTAAACCTCAGCTGTGCATGGCATGTACATAACCCTAACCCTAACCCTAACCCTAACCCTAAGAGGCCTAACCCTAAATGCAACTTTAAACCTCAGCTGTGCATGGCATGTACGTAACCCTAACCCTAACCCTAACCCTAACCCTAACCCTGACCCTAAGAGGCCGAACCCAAAACGGAACTCTAAACGTCAGCTGTGCATGGCATGTACCTAACCCTAACCCTAACCCTAACCCTAACCCTAACCCTAACCCTAACCCTAACCCTAACCTTAACCCTAACCCTTACCCTAAGAGACCTAACCCAAAACGGAACTCTAAACCTCAGCTGTGCATGGCATGCACTTAACCCTAACCCTAACCCTAACCCTAACTCTAACCCTAACCTTAACCCTAACCCTAACCCTAAACCTAACCTTAACCCTAACCCTAAGAGGCCTAACCCTAAACGCAACTCTAAACTTCAGCTGTGCATGGCATGTACGTAACCCTAACCCTAACCCTAACCCTAACCCTAACCCTAACCCTAACCCTAACCCTAATCCTGACACTTAAGGGTCCTAACCCTTGACGGAACTCTAAACCTCAGCTGTGCATGGCAGGTACATAACCCTAACCCTAACCCTAACCCTAACCCTAACCCTAACCCTAAGAGGCCTAACCCTAAATGCAACTCTAAACCTCAGCTGTGCATGGCATGTACGTAACCCTAACCCTAACCCTAACCCTAACCCTAACCCTAACCCTAACCCTAATCCTAAACCTAACCCTAAGAGGCCTAACCCAAAACGGAACTCTAAACGTCAGCTGTGCATGGCATGTACCTAACCCTAACCCTAACCCTAACCCTAACCCTAACCCTAACCCTAACCCTAACCCTAATCCTAAACCTAACCCTAATCCTGACCCTAAGATTCCTAACCCTAGACGGAACTCTAAAGCTCAGCTGTGCATGGCCGGTACATAACCCTAACCCTAACCCTAACCCTAACACTAACCCTAACGCTAACCCGAACCCTAACCCTAACCCTAATCCTGACCCTAAGAGGCCTAACCCTAAACGGAACTCTATAACCTCAGCTGTGCATGGCATGTACCTAACCCTAACCCTTACCCTAACCCTAATCTTAACCCTAACCCTAACCCTAACGCTAACCCGAACCCTAACCCTAACCCTAATCCTGACCCTAAGAGGCCTAACCCTAAACGCAACTCTAAACCTCAGCTGTGCATGGCATGTACCTAACCCTAACCCTAACCCTAAGCCTAACCCTAACCCTAACCCTAACACTGACCCTAAGAGGCCTAACCCAAAACGGAACTCTAAACCACAGCTGTGCATGGCATGCAGTTAACACTAACCCTAACCCTAACCCTAACCCTAACCCTAACCCTAACCCTAACCTTAACCCTAACCCTAACCCTAAGAGACCTAACCCAAAACGGAACTCTAAACCTCAGCTGTGCATGGCATGCACTTAACCCTAACCCTAACCCTAACCCTAACCCTAACCCTAACCCTAACCCTAACCCTAAACCTAACCCTAAACCTAACCTTAACCCTAACCCTAAGAGGCCTAACCCTAAAACGCAACTCTAAACTTCAGCTGTGCATGGCATGTACGTAACCCTAACCCTAACCCTAACCCTAACCCTAACCCTAACCCTAACCCTAACCCTAATCCTGACCCTAAGGGTCCTAACCCTTGACGGAACTCTAAACCTCAGCTGTGCATGGCATGTACATAACCCTAACCCTAACCCTAACCCTAACCCTAACCCTAACCCTAAGAGGCCTAACCCTAAATGCAACTCTAAACCTCAGCTGTGCATGGCATGTACGTAACCCTAAACCTAACCCTAACCCTAACCCTGACCCTAAGAGACCGAACCCAAAACGGAACTCTAAACCTCACCTGTGCATGGCATGTACCTAACCCTAACCCTAACCCTAACCCTAACCCTAACCCTAACCCTAACCCTAACCCTAACCCTAACCCTAACCCTAAGAGGCCTAACCCTAAATGCCACTTTAAACCTCAGCTGTGCATGGCATGTACGTAACCCTAACCCTAACCGTAACCCTAACCCTAACCCTGACCCTAAGAGGCCGAACCCAAAACGGAACTCTAAACGTCAGCTGTGCATGGCATGTACCTAACCCTAACCCTAACCCTACCCTAACCCTAACCCTAACCCTAACCCTAATCCTAAACCTAACCCTAATCCTGACCCTAAGATTCCTAACCCTAGACGGAACTCTAAACCTCAGCTGTGCATGGCAGGTACATAACCCTAACCCTAACCCTAACCCTAACCCTAACACTAACCCTAACGCTAACCCGAACCCTAACCCTAACCCTAATCCTGACCCTAAGAGGCCTAAACCTTGATGGAACTCTATAACCTCAGCTGTGCATGGCATGTACCTAACCCTAACCCTTACCCTAACCCTAATCCTAACCCTAACCCTAACCCTAACGCTAACCCGAACCCTAACCCTAACCCTAATCCTGACCCTAAGAGGCCTAACCCTAAACGCAACTCTAAACCTCAGCTGTGCATGGCATGTACCTAACCCTAACCCTAACCCTAACCCTAAGCCTAACCCTAACCCTAACACTGACCCTAAGAGGCCTAACCCAAAACGGAACTCTAAACCTCAGCTGTGCATGGCATGCAGTTAACACTAACCCTAACCCTAACCCTAACCCTAACCCTAACCCTAACCTTAACCCTAACCTAAACCCTAACCCTAACCCTAAGAGACCTAACCCTAAACGCAACTCTAAACCTCAGCTGTGCATGGCATGCACTTAACCCTAACCCTAACCCTAACCCTAACCCTAACCCTAACCCTAACCCTAACCCTAACCCTAAACCTAACCTTAACCCTAACCCTAAGAGGCCTAACCCTAAACGCAACTCTAAACTTCAGCTGTGCATGGCATGTACGTAACCCTAACCCTAACCCTAACCCTAACCCTAACCCTAACCCTAACCCTAACCCTAATCCTGACCCTAAGGGTCCTAACCCTTGACGGAACTCTAAACCTCAGCTGTGCATGGCATGTACATAACCCTAACCCTAACCCTAACCCTAACCCTAACCCTAAGAGGCCTAACCCTAAATGCAACTCTAAACCTCAGCTGTGCATGGCATGCAGTTAACCCTAACCCTAACTCTAACCCAAACCCTAACCCTAACCCTAACCCTAACCCTAACCCTAACCTTAACCCTAACCCTAAGAGGCCTAACCCTAAACGCAACTCGAAACCTCAGCTGTGCACGGCATGTACGTAAACCTAACCCTAACCCTAACCCTAACCTTAACCCTAACCCTAACCCTAACCCTAACCCTGACCCTAAGAGGCCTAACCCAAAACGGAACTCTAAACCTCAGCTGTGCATGGCATGCACTTAACCCTAACCCTAACCCTAACCCTAACCCTAACCCTAACCCTAACCCTAACCCTAACCCTAACCCTAACGCTAACCCTAACCCTAACTCTAATCCTGACCCTAAGGGGCCTAACCCTTGACGGAACTCTAAACCTCTAGCTGTGCATGGCATGTACATAACCCTAACCCTAACCCTAACCCTAACCCTAACCCTAACCCTAACCCTAACCCTAATCCTAACACTAACCCTGACCCTAAGAGGCCTAACCCAAGACGGAACTCTAAACCTCAGCTGTGCATTGCATGCACTTAACCCTAACCCTAACCCTAACCCTAACCCTAACCCTAACCCTAACCCTAACCCTAACCCTAACCCTAACCCTAACCCTAACTCTAATCCTGACCCTATGGGGCCTAACCCTTGACGGACCTCTAAACCTCAGCTGTGCATGGCATGTACATAACCCTAACCCTAACCCTAACCCTAACCCTAACCCTAACCCTAACCCTAACCCTAAGAGGCCTAACCCTATAAACAACTCTAAACCTCAGCTGTGCATGGCATGTACGTAACCCTAACCCTAACCCTATCCCTAACCGTAACCCTGACCCTAAGAGGCCTAACCCAAAACGGAACTCTAAATCTCAGCTGTGCATGGCATGCACTTAACCCTAACCCTAACCCTAACCCTAACCCTAACCCTAACCCTAACACTAACCCTAACCGTAAACTTAACCCTAACCCTAAGAGACCTAACCCTAACGGAACTCTAAACCTCAGCTGTGCAGGGCAGGTACGTAACCCTAACCCTAACCCTAACCCTAACCCTAACCCTAACCCTAACCCTAACCCTAATCCTGACCCTAAGGGTCCTAACCCTTGACGGAACTCTAAACCTCAGCTGTGCATGGCATGTACATAACCCTAACCCTAACCCTAACCCTAACCCTAACCCTAAGAGGCCTAACCCTAAATGCAACTCTAAACCTCAGCTGTGCATGGCATGCAGTTAACCCTAACCCTAACTCTAACCCAAACCCTAACCCTAACCCTAACCCTAACCCTAACCCTAACCTTAACCCTAACCCTAAGAGGCCTAACCCTAAACGCAACTCTAAACCTCAGCTGTGCACGGCATGTACGTAACCCTAACCCTAACCCTAACCCTAACCCTAACCCTAAGAGGCCTAACACTAAACGAAACTCTAAACCTCAGCTGTGCATGGCATGCACTTAACCGTAACCCTAACCCTAACCCTAACCCTAACCCTAACCCTAACCCTAACCCTAACCCAAACCCTAACCCTAACCCTAACCCTAACCCTAACCCTAACCCTAACCCTAACCCTAATCCTGACCCTAAGAGGCCTAACCCTTGACGGAACTCTCAACCACAGCTGTGCATGGCATGTACCTAACCCTAACCCTAACCCTAACCCTAACCCTAACCCTAACCCTGACCCTAAGAGGCCTAACCCAAAACGGAACTCTAAACCTCAGCTGTGCATGGCATGCAGTTAATACTAACCCTAACCCTAACCCTAACCCTAACCCTAACCCTAACCCTAACCCTGACCCTAAGAGGCCTAACCCAAAACGGAACTCTAAACGTCACCTGTGCATGGCATGTACCTTACCCTAAACCTAACCCTAACCCTAACCCTAACCCTGACCCTAAGAGGCCGAACCCAAAACGGAACTCTAAACGTCACCTGTGCATGGCATGTACCTAACCCTAACCCTAACCCTAACCCTAACCCTAACCCTGACCCTAATCCTGACCCTAAGAGGCCTAACCCTTGACGGAACTCTAAACCTCAGCTGTGCATGGCATGTACATAACCCTAACCCTAACCCTAACCCTAACCCTAACCCTAACCCTTACCCTAACCCTAACCCTAACCCTAACCCTGACCCTAAGAGGCCTAACCCAAAACGGAACTCTAAACGTCACCTGTGCATGGCATGTACGTAACCCTAAACCTAACCCTAACCCTAACCCTAACCCTGACCCTAAGAGTCCGAACCCAAAACGGAACTCTAAACCTCACCTGTGCATGGCATGTACCTAACCCTAACCCTAACCCTACCCCTAACCCTAACCCTAACCCTAATCCTAAACTTAACCCTAATCCTGACCCTAAGATTCCTAACCCTAGACGGAACTCTAAACCTCAGCTGTGCATTGCAGGTACATAACCCTAACCCTAACCCTAACCCTAACGCTAACCCGAACCCTAACCCTAACCCTAATCCTGACCCTAAGAGGCCTAACCCTTGACGGAACTCTAAACCTCAGCTGTGCATGGCATGTACATAACCCTAACCCTAACCCTAACCCTAACCCTAACCCTAACACTAACCCTAACCCTAACCCTAACCCTGACCCTAAGAGGCCTAACCCAAAACGAAACTCTAAACCTCAGCTGTGCATGGCATGCAGTTAACCCTAACCCTAACTCTAACCCTAACCCTAACCCTAACCCTAACCCTAACCCTAACCTTAACCCTAACCCTAGGAGGCCTAACCCTAAACGCAACTCTAAACCTCAGCTGTGCATGGCATGTACGTAACCATAACCCTAACCCTAACCGTAACCCTAACCCTAACCCTAATCCTGACCCTAAGGGTCCTAACCCTTGACGGAACTCTAAACCTCAGCTGTGCATGGCATGTACATAACCCTAACCCTAACCCTAACCCTAACCCTAAGAGGCCTAACCCTAAATGCAACTTTAAACCTCAGCTGTGCATGGCATGTACGTAACCCTAACCCTAACCCTAACCCTAACCCTAACCCTGACCCTAAGAGGCCGAACCCAAAACGGAACTCTAAACGTCAGCTGTGCATGGCATGTACCTAACCCTAACCCTAACCCTAACCCTAACCCTAACCCTAACCCTAACCCTAACCCTAACCTTAACCCTAACCCTTACCCTAAGAGACCTAACCCAAAACGGAACTCTAAACCTCAGCTGTGCATGGCATGCACTTAACCCTAACCCTAACCCTAACCCTAACTCTAACCCTAACCTTAACCCTAACCCTAACCCTAAACCTAACCTTAACCCTAACCCTAAGAGGCCTAACCCTAAACGCAACTCTAAACTTCAGCTGTGCATGGCATGTACGTAACCCTAACCCTAACCCTAACCCTAACCCTAACCCTAACCCTAACCCTAACCCTAATCCTGACACTTAAGGGTCCTAACCCTTGACGGAACTCTAAACCTCAGCTGTGCATGGCAGGTACATAACCCTAACCCTAACCCTAACCCTAACCCTAACCCTAACCCTAAGAGGCCTAACCCTAAATGCAACTCTAAACCTCAGCTGTGCATGGCATGTACGTAACCCTAACCCTAACCCTAACCCTAACCCTAACCCTAACCCTAACCCTAATCCTAAACCTAACCCTAAGAGGCCTAACCCAAAACGGAACTCTAAACGTCAGCTGTGCATGGCATGTACCTAACCCTAACCCTAACCCTAACCCTAACCCTAACCCTAACCCTAACCCTAACCCTAATCCTAAACCTAACCCTAATCCTGACCCTAAGATTCCTAACCCTAGACGGAACTCTAAAGCTCAGCTGTGCATGGCCGGTACATAACCCTAACCCTAACCCTAACCCTAACACTAACCCTAACGCTAACCCGAACCCTAACCCTAACCCTAATCCTGACCCTAAGAGGCCTAACCCTAAACGGAACTCTATAACCTCAGCTGTGCATGGCATGTACCTAACCCTAACCCTTACCCTAACCCTAATCTTAACCCTAACCCTAACCCTAACGCTAACCCGAACCCTAACCCTAACCCTAATCCTGACCCTAAGAGGCCTAACCCTAAACGCAACTCTAAACCTCAGCTGTGCATGGCATGTACCTAACCCTAACCCTAACCCTAAGCCTAACCCTAACCCTAACCCTAACACTGACCCTAAGAGGCCTAACCCAAAACGGAACTCTAAACCACAGCTGTGCATGGCATGCAGTTAACACTAACCCTAACCCTAACCCTAACCCTAACCCTAACCCTAACCCTAACCTTAACCCTAACCCTAACCCTAAGAGACCTAACCCAAAACGGAACTCTAAACCTCAGCTGTGCATGGCATGCACTTAACCCTAACCCTAACCCTAACCCTAACCCTAACCCTAACCCTAACCCTAACCCTAAACCTAACCCTAAACCTAACCTTAACCCTAACCCTAAGAGGCCTAACCCTAAAACGCAACTCTAAACTTCAGCTGTGCATGGCATGTACGTAACCCTAACCCTAACCCTAACCCTAACCCTAACCCTAACCCTAACCCTAACCCTAATCCTGACCCTAAGGGTCCTAACCCTTGACGGAACTCTAAACCTCAGCTGTGCATGGCATGTACATAACCCTAACCCTAACCCTAACCCTAACCCTAACCCTAACCCTAAGAGGCCTAACCCTAAATGCAACTCTAAACCTCAGCTGTGCATGGCATGTACGTAACCCTAAACCTAACCCTAACCCTAACCCTGACCCTAAGAGACCGAACCCAAAACGGAACTCTAAACCTCACCTGTGCATGGCATGTACCTAACCCTAACCCTAACCCTAACCCTAACCCTAACCCTAACCCTAACCCTAACCCTAACCCTAACCCTAACCCTAAGAGGCCTAACCCTAAATGCCACTTTAAACCTCAGCTGTGCATGGCATGTACGTAACCCTAACCCTAACCGTAACCCTAACCCTAACCCTGACCCTAAGAGGCCGAACCCAAAACGGAACTCTAAACGTCAGCTGTGCATGGCATGTACCTAACCCTAACCCTAACCCTACCCTAACCCTAACCCTAACCCTAACCCTAATCCTAAACCTAACCCTAATCCTGACCCTAAGATTCCTAACCCTAGACGGAACTCTAAACCTCAGCTGTGCATGGCAGGTACATAACCCTAACCCTAACCCTAACCCTAACCCTAACACTAACCCTAACGCTAACCCGAACCCTAACCCTAACCCTAATCCTGACCCTAAGAGGCCTAAACCTTGATGGAACTCTATAACCTCAGCTGTGCATGGCATGTACCTAACCCTAACCCTTACCCTAACCCTAATCCTAACCCTAACCCTAACCCTAACGCTAACCCGAACCCTAACCCTAACCCTAATCCTGACCCTAAGAGGCCTAACCCTAAACGCAACTCTAAACCTCAGCTGTGCATGGCATGTACCTAACCCTAACCCTAACCCTAACCCTAAGCCTAACCCTAACCCTAACACTGACCCTAAGAGGCCTAACCCAAAACGGAACTCTAAACCTCAGCTGTGCATGGCATGCAGTTAACACTAACCCTAACCCTAACCCTAACCCTAACCCTAACCCTAACCTTAACCCTAACCTAAACCCTAACCCTAACCCTAAGAGACCTAACCCTAAACGCAACTCTAAACCTCAGCTGTGCATGGCATGCACTTAACCCTAACCCTAACCCTAACCCTAACCCTAACCCTAACCCTAACCCTAACCCTAACCCTAAACCTAACCTTAACCCTAACCCTAAGAGGCCTAACCCTAAACGCAACTCTAAACTTCAGCTGTGCATGGCATGTACGTAACCCTAACCCTAACCCTAACCCTAACCCTAACCCTAACCCTAACCCTAACCCTAATCCTGACCCTAAGGGTCCTAACCCTTGACGGAACTCTAAACCTCAGCTGTGCATGGCATGTACATAACCCTAACCCTAACCCTAACCCTAACCCTAACCCTAAGAGGCCTAACCCTAAATGCAACTCTAAACCTCAGCTGTGCATGGCATGCAGTTAACCCTAACCCTAACTCTAACCCAAACCCTAACCCTAACCCTAACCCTAACCCTAACCCTAACCTTAACCCTAACCCTAAGAGGCCTAACCCTAAACGCAACTCGAAACCTCAGCTGTGCACGGCATGTACGTAAACCTAACCCTAACCCTAACCCTAACCTTAACCCTAACCCTAACCCTAACCCTAACCCTGACCCTAAGAGGCCTAACCCAAAACGGAACTCTAAACCTCAGCTGTGCATGGCATGCACTTAACCCTAACCCTAACCCTAACCCTAACCCTAACCCTAACCCTAACCCTAACCCTAACCCTAACCCTAACGCTAACCCTAACCCTAACTCTAATCCTGACCCTAAGGGGCCTAACCCTTGACGGAACTCTAAACCTCTAGCTGTGCATGGCATGTACATAACCCTAACCCTAACCCTAACCCTAACCCTAACCCTAACCCTAACCCTAACCCTAATCCTAACACTAACCCTGACCCTAAGAGGCCTAACCCAAGACGGAACTCTAAACCTCAGCTGTGCATTGCATGCACTTAACCCTAACCCTAACCCTAACCCTAACCCTAACCCTAACCCTAACCCTAACCCTAACCCTAACCCTAACCCTAACCCTAACTCTAATCCTGACCCTATGGGGCCTAACCCTTGACGGACCTCTAAACCTCAGCTGTGCATGGCATGTACATAACCCTAACCCTAACCCTAACCCTAACCCTAACCCTAACCCTAACCCTAACCCTAAGAGGCCTAACCCTATAAACAACTCTAAACCTCAGCTGTGCATGGCATGTACGTAACCCTAACCCTAACCCTATCCCTAACCGTAACCCTGACCCTAAGAGGCCTAACCCAAAACGGAACTCTAAATCTCAGCTGTGCATGGCATGCACTTAACCCTAACCCTAACCCTAACCCTAACCCTAACCCTAACCCTAACACTAACCCTAACCGTAAACTTAACCCTAACCCTAAGAGACCTAACCCTAACGGAACTCTAAACCTCAGCTGTGCAGGGCAGGTACGTATCCCTAACCCTAACCCTAACCCTAACCCTAACCCTAACCCTAACCCTAACCCTAATCCTGACCCTAA
>NW_026599595.1:1102500-1105000 GCF_023634155.1 Falco peregrinus | reverse complement strand
GACCCTAAGAGGCCAAACCCAAAACGGAACTCTAAACCTCAGCTGTGCATGGCATGCAGTTAACACTAACCCTAACCCTAACCCTAACCCTAACCCTAACCCTAACCCTAACCTAAACCCTAACCCTAACCCTAAGAGACATAACCCAAAACGGAACTCTAAACCTCAGCTGTGCATGGCATGCACTTAACCCTAACCCTAACCCTAACCCTAACCCTAACCCTAACCCTAACCCTAACCCTAACCCTAACCCTAAGAGGCCTAACACTAAACGCAACTCTAAACCTCAGCTGTGCATGGCATGCACTTAACCGTAACCCTAACCCTAACCCTAACCCTAACCCTAACCCTAACCCTAACCCTAACGCTAACCCTAACCCTAACCCTAACCCTAACCCTAACCCTAACCCTAACCCTAACCCTAACCCTAAGAGGCCTAACCCTTGACGGAACTCTCAACCTCAGCTGTGCATGGCATGTACCTAAACCTAACCCTAACCCTAACCCTAACCCTAACCCTAACCCTAACCCTAACCCTGACCCTAAGAGGCCTAACCCTAAACGCAACTCTAAACCTCAGCTGTGCATGGCATGCCTTTAACCCTAACCCTAACCCTAACCCTAACCCTAACCCTAACCCTAACCCTAACCCTAACCCTAAGAGGACTAACCCTAAACGCAACTCTAAACCTCAGCTGTGCATGGCATGTACGTAAGCCTAACCCTAACCCTATCCCTAACCGTAACCCTGATCCTAAGAGGCCTAACACAAAACGGAACTCTAAATCTCAGCTGTGCATGGCATGCACTTAACCCTAACCCTAACCCTAACCCTAACCCTAACACTAACCCTAACACTAACCCTAACCGTAAACTTAACCCTAACCCTAAGAGACCTAACCCTAAACAGAACTCTAAACCTCAGCTGTGCAGGGCAGGTACATAACCCTAACGCTAACCCTAACCCTAACCCTAACCCTAACCCTAACCCTAACCCTAATCCTGACCCTAAGAGGCCTAACCCTTGACGGAACTCTCAACCTCAGCTGTGCATGGCATGTACCTAACCCTAACCCTAACCCTAACCCTAACCCTAACCCTAACCCTAACCCTGACCCTAAGAGGCCAAACCCAAAACGGAACTCTAAACCTCAGCTGTGCATGGCATGCAGTTAACACTAACCCTAACCCTAACCCTAACCCTAACCCTAACCCTAACCTAAACCCTAACCCTAACCCTAAGAGACATAACCCAAAACGGAACTCTAAACCTCAGCTGTGCATGGCATGCACTTAACCCTAACCCTAACCCTAACCCTAACCCTAACCCTAACCCTAACCCTAACCCTAACGCTAACCCTAACCCTAACTCTAATCCTGACCCTAAGGGGCCTAACCCTTGACGGAACTCTAAACCTCTAGCTGTGCATGGCATGTACATAACCCTAACCCTAACCCTAACCCTAACCCTAACCCTAACCCTAACCCTAACCCTAACCCTAATCCTAAAACTAACCCTGACCCTAAGAGGCCTAACCCAAGACGGAACTCTAAACCTCAGCTGTGCATTGCATGCACTTAACCCTAACCCTAACCCTAACCCTAACCCTAACCCTAACCCTAACCCTAACCCTAACCCTAACCCTAACCCTAACTCTAATCCTGACCCTATGGGGCCTAACTCTTGACGGACCTCTAAACCTCAGCTGTGCATGGCATGTACATAACCCTAACCCTAACCCTAACCCTAACCCTAACCCTAACCCTAACCCTAACCCTAAGAGGCCTAACCCTATAAACAACTCTAAACCTCAGCTGTGCATGGCATGTACGTAACCCTAACCCTAACCCTATCCCTAACCGTAACCCTGACCCTAAGAGGCCTAACTCAAAACGGAACTCTAAATCTCAGCTGTGCATGGCATGCACTTAACCCTAACCCTAACCCTAACCCTAACCCTAACCCTAACCCTAATCCTAAACCTAACCCTAATCCTGACCCTAAGAGGCCTAACCCTTGACGGAACTCTAAACCTCAGCTGTGCATGGCATGTACCTAACCCTAACCCTAACCCTAACCCTAACCCTAACCCTAACCCGAACCCGAACCCGAACCCTAACCCTAATCCTGACCTTAAGATTCCTAACGCTAAACGCAACTCTAAACCTCAGCTGTGCATGGCATGTACGTAACCCTAACCCTAACCCTAACCCTAACCCTAACCCTAACCCTAACCCTAACCCTAACCCTAAGAGGCCTAACACTAAACGAAACTCTAAACCTCAGCTGTGCATGGCATGCACTTAACCGTAACCCTAACCCTAACCCTAACCCTAACCCTAACCCTAACCCTAACCCTAACCCAAACCCTAACCCTAACCCTAACCCTAACCCTAACCCTAACCCTAACCCTAACCCTAATCCTGACCCTAAGAGGCCTAACCCTTGACGGAACTCTCAACCACAGCTGTGCATGGCATGTACCTAACCCTAACCCTA
>NW_026599595.1:1092500-1095000 GCF_023634155.1 Falco peregrinus | reverse complement strand
CTAAACGGAACTCTAAACCTCAGCTGTGCATGGCATGTACCTAACCCTAACCCTAACCCTAACCCTAACCCTAACCCTAACCTTAACCCTAACCCTAACCCTAAGTGACCTAACCCAAAACTAAACTCTAAACCTCAGCTGTGCATGGCATGCACTTAACCCTAACCCTAACCCTAACCCTAACCCTAACTTTAAACTTAACCCTAACCCTAAGAGACCTAACCCTAAACGGAACTCTAAACCTCAGCTGTGCAGGGCAGGTACATAACCCTAACCCTAACCCTAACCCTAACCCTAACCCTAACCCTAACCCTAAACCTAACCCTAATCCTGACCCTAAGAGGCCTAACCCAAAACGGAACTCTAAACCTCAGCTGTGCATGGCATGTACCTAACCCTAACCCTAACCCTAACCCTAACCCTAACCCTAACCCTAACCCTAACCCTAACCCTAACCCTAACCCTGACCCTAAGAGGCCTAACCCAAAACGGAACTCTAAGCCTCAGCTGTGCATGGCATGCACTTAACCCTAACCCTAACCCTAACCCTAACCCTAACCTTAACCCTAACCCTAAGAGGCCTAACCCTAAACGCAACTCTAAACCTCAGCTGTGCATGGCATGTACGTAACCCTAACCCTAACCCTAACCCTAACCCTAACCCTAACCCTAACCCTAACCCTAACCCTAACCCTAACCCTAACGCTGACCCTAAGAGGCCTAACCCAAAACGGAACTCTAAACCTCAGCTGTGCATGGCATGTACGTAACCCTAACCCTAACCCTAACCCTAACCCTAACCCTAACCCTAAGAGGCCTAACCCTAACCCTAACTTTAACCCTAACCCTAACGCTAACCCTAACCCTAACCCTAACCCTAACCCTAACCTTAACCCTAACCCTAAGAGGCCTAACCCTAAACGCAACTCTAAACCTCAGCTGTGCATGGCATGTAGGTAACCCTAACCCTAACCCTAACCCTAACCCTAACCCTAACCCTAACCCTAACCCTAACCCTGACCCTAAGAGGCCTAACCCAAAACGGAACTCTAAACCTCAGCTGTGCATGGCATGCACTTAACCCTAACCCTAACCCTAACCCTAACCCGAACCCGAACCCTAACCCTAACCCTAACCCAAACCCTAAGAGGCCTAACCCTAAACGCAACTCTAAACCTCTGCTGTGCATGGCATGCACTTAACTCTAACCCTAACCCTAACCCTAACCCTAACCCTAACCTTAACCCTAACCCTAAGAGGCCTAATCCTAAACGCAACTCTAAACCTCAGCTGTGCATGGCATGTACGTAACCCTAACCCTAACCCTAACCCTAACCCTAACCCTAACCCTAACCCTAACCCTAACCCTAATCCTGACCCTAAGAGGCCTAACCCAAAACGGAACTCTAAACCTCAGCTGTGCATGGCATGTACGTAACCCTAACCCTAACCCTAACCCTAACCCTAACCCTAACCCTAACCCTAACCTTAACCCTAACCCTAAGAGGCCTAACCCTAAACGCAACTCTAAACCTCAGCTGTGCATGGCATGTAGGTAACCCTAACACTAACCCTAACCCTAACCCTAAACCTAAACCTAACCCTAACCCTAACCCTGACCCTAAGAGGCCTAACCCAAAACGGAACTCTAAACCTCAGCTGTGCTTGCATGTACGTAACCCTAACCCTAACCCTAACCCTAACCCTAACCCTAACCCTAACCCTAACCCTAACCCTAACCCTAACCTTAACCCTAACCCTAACCCTAAGTGACCTAACCCAAAACGGAACTCTAAACCTCAGCTGTGCATGGCATGCACTTAACCCTAACCCTAACCCTAACCCTAACCCTAACCCTAACCCTAACCTTAACCCTAACCCTAAGAGGCCTAACCTTAAACGCAACTCTAAACCACAGCTGTGCATGGCATGTACGTAACCCTAACCCTAACCCTTACCCTAACCCTAACTCCAACCCTAACCCTAAACCTAACCCTAACCCTAAACTTAACCCTAACCCTAAGAGACCTAACCCTAAACGGAACTCTAAACCTCATCTGTGCAGGGCAGGTACATAACCCTAACCCTAACCCTAACCCTAACCCTAACCCTAACCCTAACCCTAACCCTAACCCTAACCCTAACCCTAAGAGGCCTAACCCTAAACGGAACTCTAAACCTCAGCTGTGCATGGCATGTACCTAACCCTAACCCTAACCCTAACCCTAACCCTAACCCTAACCTTAACCCTAACCCTAACCCTAAGTGACCTAACCCAAAACTAAACTCTAAACCTCAGCTGTGCATGGCATGCACTTAACCCTAACCCTAACCCTAACCCTAACCCTAACTTTAAACTTAACCCTAACCCTAAGAGACCTAACCCTAAACGGAACTCTAAACCTCAGCTGTGCAGGGCAGGTACATAACCCTAACCCTAACCCTAACCCTAACCCTAACCCTAACCCTAACCCTAAACCTAACCCTAATCCTGACCCTA
>NW_026599595.1:1085000-1087500 GCF_023634155.1 Falco peregrinus | reverse complement strand
TCTAAACCTCAGCTGTGCATGGCATGTACATAACCCTAACCCTAACCCTAACCCTAACCCTAACCCTAACCCTAACCCTAACCCTAAGAGGCCTAACCCTAAACGCAACTCTAAACCTCAGCTGTGCATGGCTTGTACGTAACCCTAACCCTAACCCAAACCCTAACCCTAACCCTGACCCTAAGAGGCCTAACCCAAAACGGAACTCTAAACCTCAGCTGTGCATGGCATGCAGTTAACACTAACCCTAACCCTAACCCTAACCCTAAGCCTAACCCTAACCTTAACCCTAACCCTAACCCTAAGTGACCTAACCCAAAACGAAACTCTAAACCTCAGCTGTGCATGGCATGCAATAACCCTAACCCTAACCCTAACCCTAACCTTAACCCTAACCCTAAGAGGCCTAACCCTAAACGCAACTCTAAACCTCAGCTGTGCATGGCATGTACCTAACCCTAACCCTAACCCTAACCCTAACCCTAACCCGAACCCTAACCCTAACCCTAATCCTGACCCTAAGAGGCCTAACCCTAAACGCAACTCTAAACCTCAGCTGTGCATGGCATGTACGTAACCCTAACCCTAACCCTAACCCTAACCCTAACCCTAACCCTAACCCTGACCCTAAGAGTCCTAACCCAAAACGGAACTCTAAACCTCAGCTGTGCATGGCATGCAGTTAACACTAACCCTAACCCTAACCCTAACCCTAACCTTAACCCTAACCCTAACCCTAAGTGACCTAACCCAAAACGGAACTCTAAACCTCAGCTGTGCATGGCATGCACTTAACCATAACCCTAACCCTAACCCTAACCCTAACCCTAACCTTAACCCTAACCCTAAGAGGCCTAACCTTAAACGCAACTCTAAACCACAGCTGTGCATGGCATGTACGTAACCCTAACCCTAACCCTTACCCTAACCCTAACTCTAACCCTAACCCTAACCCTAACCCTAACCCTAAACTTAACCCTAACCCTATGAGACCTAACCCTAAACGGAACTCTAAACCTCAGCTGTGCAGGGCAGGTACATAACCCTAACCCTAACCCTAACCCTAACCCTAACCCTAACCCTAACCCTAACCCTAACCCTAACCCTAACCCTAAGAGACCTAACCCTAAACGGAACTCTAAACCTGAGCTGTGCATGGCATGTACCTAACCCTAACCCTAACCCTAACCCTAACCCTAACCCTAACCCTAACCCTAACCCTAACCCTAACCCTAACCCTAACCCTAACCCTAACCCTAACCCTGACCCTAAGAGTCCTAACCCAAAACGGAACTCTAAAACCTCAGCTGTGCATGGCATGCAGTTAACACTAAACCTAACCCTAACCCTAACCCTAACCTTAACCCTAACCCTAACCCTATGTGACCTAACCCAAAACGGAACTCTAAACCTCAGCTGTGCATGGCAGGTACATAACCCTAACCCTAACCCTAACCCTAACCCTAACCCTAACCCTAACCCTAACCCTAATCCTGACCCTAAGAGGCCTAACCCTAGACGGAACTCTAAACCTCAGCTGTGCATGGCAGGTACATAACCCTAACCCTAACCCTAACCCTAACCCTAACCCTAACCCTAACCCTAACCCTAACCCTAACCCTAACCCTAATCCTGACCCTAAGGGGCCTAACCCTTGACGGAACTCTATAACCTCAGCTGTGCATGGCATGTACCTAACCCTAAACCTTACCCTAACCCTAACCCTAACCCTAACCCTAACCTTAACCCTAACCTTAACCCTAAGTGATCTAACCCAAAACGGAACTCTAAACCTCAGCTGTGCATGGCATGCACTTAACCCTAACCCTAACCCTAACCCTAACCCTAACCCTAACCCTAACCCTAACCCTAACCCTAACCCTAAACCTAACCCTAATCCTGACCCTAAGGGGCCTAACCCTTGACGGAAGTCTATAACCTCAGCTGTGCATGGCATGTACCTAACCCTAACCCTTACCCTAATCCTAATCCTAACCCTAACCCTAACCCTAACGCTAACCCTAACCCTAACCCTAACCCTAACCCTAACCCTAACCCTAAACCTAAACGTAACCTTAACCGTAACCCTAAGAGGCCTAACCCTAAACGCAACTCTAAACCTCAGCTGTGCATGGCATGTACGTAACCCTAGCCCTAACCCTAACCCTAACCCTAACCCTAACCCTAACCCTAACCCTAACCCTAACCCTAAACCTAATCCTAATCCTGACCCTAAGAGGCCTAACCCTTGACGGAACTCTAAACCTCAGCTGTGCATGGCATGTACCTAACCCTAACCCTAACCCTAACCCTAACCCTAACCCTAACCCTAACCCTAACCCTGACCCTAAGAGGCCTATCCCAAAACGGAACTCTAAACCTCAGCTGTGCATGGCATGCACTTAACCCTAACCCTAACCCTAACTCTAACCCTAACCCTAACCCTAACCCTAACCTTAACCCTAACTATGAGGCCTAACCCTAAACGCAACTCTATACC
>NW_026599595.1:1067500-1072500 GCF_023634155.1 Falco peregrinus | reverse complement strand
CATGTACGTAACCCTAACCCTAACCCTAACCCTAACCCTAACCCTAACCCTAACCCTAACCCTAACCCTAACCCTAACCCTAACCTTAACCCTAACCCTAAGAGGCCTAACCTTAAACGCAACTCTAAACCTCAGCTGTGCATGGCATGTACGTAACCCTAACCCTAACCCTTACCCTAACCCTAACCCTAACCCTAACCCTAACCCTAACCCTAACCCTAATCCTGACCCTAAGAGGCCTAACCCAAAACGGAACTCTAAACCTCAGCTGTGCATGGCATGTACGTAACCCTAACCCTAACCCTAACCCTAACCCTAACCCTAACCCTAACCCTAACCTTAACCCTAACCCTAAGAGACCTAACCCTAAACGGAACTCTAAACCTCAGCTGTGCAGGGCAGGTACATAACCCTAACCCTAACCCTAACCCTAACCCTAACCCTAACCCTAACTTTAACCCTAACCCTAACCCTAACCCTAAGAGACCTAACCCTAAACGGAACTCTAAAACTCAGCTGTGCATGGCATGTACCTAACCCTAACCCTAACCCTAACCCTAACCCTAACCCTAACCCTAACCCTAACCCGAACCCTAACCCTAACCCTAATCCTGACCCTAAGAGGCCTAATACTAAACGCAACTCTAAACCTCAGCTGTGCATGGCATGTACGTAACCCTAACCCTAACCCTAACCCTAACCCTAACCCTAACCCTAACCCTAACCCTAACCCTATCCCTAACCCTAATCCTGACCCTAAGAGGCCTAACCCAAAACGGAACTCTAAACCTCAGCTGTGCATGGCATGTACGTAACCCTAACCCTAACCCTAACCCTAACCCTAACCCTAAGAGGCCTAACCTTAAACGCAACTCTAAACCACAGCTGTGCATGGCATGTACGTAACCCTAACCCTAACCCTTACCCTAACCCTAACTCTAACCCTAACCCTAACCCTAACCCTAAACTTAACCCTAACCCTAAGAGACCTAACCCTAAACGGAACTCTAAACCTCAGCTGTGCAGGGCAGGTACATAACCCTAACCCTAACCCTAACCCTAACCCTAACCCTAACCCTTACCCTAACCCTAACCCTAACCCTAACCCTAAGAGACCTAACCCTAAACGGAACTCTAAACCTCAGCTGTGCATGGCATGTACCTAACCCTAACCCTAACCCTAACCCTAACCCTAACCCTAACCCGAACCTGAACCCTAACCCTAACCCTAACCCTGACCCTAAGAGGCCTAACCCTAAACGCAACTCTAAACCTCAGCTGTGCATGGCATGTACGTAACCCTAACCCTAACCCTAACCCTAACCCTAAACCTAAACCTAACCCTGACCCTAAGAGTCCTAACCCAAAACGGAACTCTAAACCTCAGCTGTGCATGGCATGCAGTTAACACTAACCCTAACCCTAACCCTAACCCTAACCTTAACCCTAACCCTAACCCTAAGTGACCTAACCCAAAACGGAACTCTAAACCTCAGCTGTGCATGGCATGCACTTAACCCTAACCCTAACCCTAACCCTAACCCTAACCTTAACCCTAACCCTAAGAGGCCTAACCCTAAACGCAACTCTAAACCTCAGCTGTGCATGGCATGTAGGTAACCCTAACCCTAACCCTAACCCTAAACTTAACCCTAAAGCTAACCCTAACCCTAACCCTGACCCTAAGAGGCCTAACCCTAAATGCAACTCTAAAACTCAGCTGTGCATGCCATGTACGTAAACCTAACCCTAACCCTAACCCTAACCCTAACCCTAACCCTAACCCTAACCCTAACGCTGACCCTAAGAGGCCTAACCCAAAACGGAACTCTAAACCTCAGCTGTGCATGGCATGTACGTAACCCTAACCCTAACCCTAACCCTAACCCTAACCCTAACCCTAACTTTAACCCTAACCCTAACGCTAACCCTAACCCTAACCCTAACCTTGACCCTAACCTTAACCCTAAGTGATCTAACCCAAAACGGAACTCTAAACCTCAGCTGTGCATGGCATGCACTTAACCCTAACCCTAACCCTAACCCTAACCCTAACCCTAACCCTAACCCTAACCCTAACCCTAACCCTAACCCTAATCCTGACCCTAAGAGGCCTAACCCTAAACGGAACTCTAAACCTCAGCTGTGCATGGCAGGTACATAACCCTAACCCTAACCCTAACCCTAACCCTAACCCTAACCCTAAACCTAACCCTAATCCTGACCCTAAGGGGCCTAACCCTTGACGGAACTCTATAACCTCAGCTGTGCATGGCATGTACCTAACCCTAACCCTTACCCTAACCCTAATCCTAACCCTAACCCTAACCCTAACGCTAACCCTAACCCTAACCCTAACCCTAACCCTAACCCTAACCCTAACCCTAACCCTAACCCTAACCCTAATCCTGACCCTAAGAGGCCTAACCCAAAACGGAACTCTAAACCTCAGCTGTGCATGGCATGTATGTAACCCTAACCCTAACCCTAACCCTAACCCTAACCCTAACCCTAACCCTAAGAGGCCTAACCCTAAACGGAACTCTAAACCTCAGCTGTGCATGGCATGTACGTAACCCTAACCCTAACCCTAACCCTAACCCTAACTTTAACCCTAACCCTAACGCTAACCCTAACCCTAACCCTAACCTTAACCCTAACCTTAACCCTAAGTGATCTAACCCAAAACGGAACTCTAAACCTCAGCTGTGCATGGCATGCACTTAACCCTAACCCTAACCCTAACCCTAACCCTAACCCTAACCCTAACCCTAACCCTAACCCTAACCCTAATCCTGACCCTAAGAGGCCTAACCCTAGACGGAACTCTAAACCTCAGCTGTGCATGGCAGGTACATAACCCTAACCCTAACCCTAACCCTAACCCTAACCCTAACCCTAACCCTAACCCTAACCCTAACCCTAACCCTAATCCTGACCCTAAGGGGCCTAAACCTTGACGGAACTCTATAACCTCAGCTGTGCATGGCATGTACCTAACCCTAACCCTTACCCTAACCCTAATCCTAACCCTAACCCTAACCCTAACGCTAACCCTAACCCTAACCCTAACCCTAACCCTAACCCTAACCCTAACCCTAACCCTAACCCTAATCCTGACCCTAAGAGGCCTAACCCAAAACGGAACTCTAAACCTCAGCTGTGCATGGCATGTATGTAACCCTAACCCTAACCCTAACCCTAACCCTAACCCTAACCCTAACCTTAACCCTAACCCTAAGAGGCCTAACCCTAAACGCAACTCTAAACCTCAGCTGTGCATGGCATGTACGTAACCCTAACCCTAACCCTAACCCTAAACCTAAACCTAACCCTAACCCTAACCCTGACCATAAGAGGCCTAACCCAAAACGGAACTCTAAACCTCAGCTGTGCTTGCATGTAGGTAACCCTAACCCTAACCCTAACCCTAACCCTAACCCTAACCTTAACCCTAACCCTAACCCTAAGTGACCTAACCCAAAACGGAACTCTAAACCTCAGCTGTGCATGGCATGCACTTAACCCTAACCCTAACCCTAACCCTAACCCTAACCCTAACCTTAACCCTAACCCTAAGAGGCCTAACCTTAAACGCAACTCTAAACCACAGCTGTGCATGGCATGTACGTAACCCTAACCCTAACCCTTACCCTAACCCTAACTCTAACCCTAACCCTAACCCTAACCCTAAACTTAACCCTAACCCTAAGAGACCTAACCCTAAACGGAACTCTAAACCTCAGCTGTGCAGGGCAGGTACATAACCCTAACCCTAACCCTAACCCTAACCCTAACCCTAACCCTTACCCTAACCCTAACCCTAACCCTAACCCTAAGAGACCTAACCCTAAACGGAACTCTAAACCTCAGCTGTGCATGGCATGTACCTAACCCTAACCCTAACCCTAACCCTAACCCTAACCCTAACCCGAACCTGAACCCTAACCCTAACCCTAACCCTGACCCTAAGAGGCCTAACCCTAAACGCAACTCTAAACCTCAGCTGTGCATGGCATGTACGTAACCCTAACCCTAACCCTAACCCTAACCCTAAACCTAAACCTAACCCTGACCCTAAGAGTCCTAACCCAAAACGGAACTCTAAACCTCAGCTGTGCATGGCATGCAGTTAACACTAACCCTAACCCTAACCCTAACCCTAACCTTAACCCTAACCCTAACCCTAAGTGACCTAACCCAAAACGGAACTCTAAACCTCAGCTGTGCATGGCATGCACTTAACCCTAACCCTAACCCTAACCCTAACCCTAACCTTAACCCTAACCCTAAGAGGCCTAACCCTAAACGCAACTCTAAACCTCAGCTGTGCATGGCATGTAGGTAACCCTAACCCTAACCCTAACCCTAAACTTAACCCTAAAGCTAACCCTAACCCTAACCCTGACCCTAAGAGGCCTAACCCTAAATGCAACTCTAAAACTCAGCTGTGCATGCCATGTACGTAAACCTAACCCTAACCCTAACCCTAACCCTAACCCTAACCCTAACCCTAACGCTGACCCTAAGAGGCCTAACCCAAAACGGAACTCTAAACCTCAGCTGTGCATGGCATGTACGTAACCCTAACCCTAACCCTAACCCTAACCCTAACCCTAACCCTAACTTTAACCCTAACCCTAACGCTAACCCTAACCCTAACCCTAACCTTGACCCTAACCTTAACCCTAAGTGATCTAACCCAAAACGGAACTCTAAACCTCAGCTGTGCATGGCATGCACTTAACCCTAACCCTAACCCTAACCCTAACCCTAACCCTAACCCTAACCCTAACCCTAACCCTAACCCTAACCCTAATCCTGACCCTAAGAGGCCTAACCCTAAACGGAACTCTAAACCTCAGCTGTGCATGGCAGGTACATAACCCTAACCCTAACCCTAACCCTAACCCTAACCCTAACCCTAAACCTAACCCTAATCCTGACCCTAAGGGGCCTAACCCTTGACGGAACTCTATAACCTCAGCTGTGCATGGCAT
>NW_026599595.1:1060000-1065000 GCF_023634155.1 Falco peregrinus | reverse complement strand
AAACGGAACTCTAAATCTCAGCTGTGCAGGGCAGGTACATAACCCTAACCCTAACCCTAACCCTAACCCTAACCCTAACCCTAACTTTAACCCTAACCCTAACCCTAACCCTAAGAGACCTAACCCTAAACGGAACTCTAAAACTCAGCTGTGCATGGCATGTACCTAACCCTAACCCTAACCCTAACCCTAACCCTAACCCTAACCCTAACCCGAACCCTAACCCTAACCCTAATCCTGAACCTAAGAGGCCTAACACTAAACGCAACTCTAAACCTCAGCTGTGCATGGCATGTACGTAACCCTAACCCTAACCCTAACCCTAACCCTAACCCTAACCCTAACCCTAACCCTAACCCTAACCCTAACCCTGACCCTAAGAGTCCTAACCCAAAACGGAACTCTAAACCTCAGCTGTGCATGGCATGCAGTTAACACTAACCCTAACCCTAACCCTAACCTTAACCCTAACCCTAACCCTAAGTGACCTAACCCAAAACGGAACTCTAAACCTCAGCTGTGCATGGCATGCACTTAACCCTAACCCTAACCCTAACCCTAACCCTAACCTTAACCCTAACCCTAAGAGGCCTAACCCTAAACGCAACTCTAAACCTCAGCTGTGCATGGCATGTACGTAACCCTAACCCTAACCCTAACCCTAACCCTAACCCTAACCCTAACCCTAACCCAAACCCTAACGCTGACCCTAAGAGGCCTAACCCAAAACGGAACTCTAAACCTCAGCTGTGCATGGCATGTACGTAACCCTAACCCTAACCCTAACCCTAACCCTAACCCTAACCCTAACTTTAACCCTAACCCTAACGCTAACCCTAACCCTAACCCTAACCTTAACCCTAACCTTAACCCTAAGTGATCTAACCCAAAACGGAACTCTAAACCTCAGCTGTGCATGGCATGCAGTTAACACTAACCCTAACCCTAACCCTAACCCTAACCTTAACCCTAACCCTAACCCTAAGTGACCTATCCCAAAACGGAACTCTAAACCTCAGCTGTGCATGGCATGCACTTAACCCTAACCCTAATCCTAACCCTAACCCTAACCTTAACCCTAACCCTAAGAGGCCTAATCCTAAACGCAACTCTAAACCTCAGCTGTGCATGGCATGTACGTAACCCTAACCCTAACCCTAACCCTAACCCTAACCCTAACCCTAACCCTAACCCTAACCCTATCCCTAACCCTAATCCTGACCCTAAGAGGCCTAACCCAAAACGGAACTCTAAACCTCAGCTGTGCATGGCATGTACGTAACCCTAACCCTAACCCTAACCCTAACCCTAACCCTAAGAGGCCTAACCTTAAACGCAACTCTAAACCACAGCTGTGCATGGCATGTACGTAACCCTAACCCTAACCCTTACCCTAACCCTAACTCTAACCCTAACCCTAACCCTAACCCTAACCCTAAACTTAACCCTAACCCTAAGAGACCTAACCCTAAACGGAACTCTAAACCTCAGCTGTGCAGGGCAGGTACATAACCCTAACCCGAACCCTAACCCTAACCCTAACCCTAACCCTAACCCTAACCCTAACCCTAACCCTAACCCTAAGAGACCTAATCCTAAACGCAACTCTAAACCTCAGCTGTGCATGGCATGTACGTAACCCTAACCCTAACCCTAACCCTAACCCTAACCCTAACCCTAACCCTAACCCTAACCCTATCCCTAACCCTAACCCTGACCCTAAGAGGCCTAACCCTAAACGCAACTCTAAACCTCAGCTGTGCATGGCATGTACGTAACCCTAACCCTAACCCTAACCCTAACCCTAAACCTAAACCTAACCCTGACCCTAAGAGTCCTAACCCAAAACGGAACTCTAAACCTCAGCTGTGCATGGCATGCAGTTAACACTAACCCTAACCCTAACCCTAAACCTAACCTTAACCCTAACCCTAACCCTAAGTGACCTAACCCAAAACGGAACTCTAAACCTCAGCTGTGCATGGCATGCACTTAACCCTAACCCTAACCCTAACCCTAACCCTAACCTTAACCCTAACCCTAAGAGGCCTAACCCTAAACGCAACTCTAAACCTCAGCTGTGCATGGCATGTAGGTAACCCTAACCCTAACCCTAACCCTAAACTTAACCCTAAAGCTAACCCTAACCCTAACCCTGACCCTAAGAGGCCTAACCCTAAATGCAACTCTAAAACTCAGCTGTGCATGCCATGTACGTAAACCTAACCCTAACCCTAACCCTAACCCTAACCCTAACCCTAACCCTAACCCTAACCCTAACGCTGACCCTAAGAGGCCTAACCCAAAACGGAACTCTAAACCTCAGCTGTGCATGGCATGTACGTAACCCTAACCCTAACCCTAACCCTAACCCTAACCCTAACCCTAACTTTAACCCTAACCCTAACGCTAACCCTAACCCTAACCCTAACCTTGACCCTAACCTTAACCCTAAGTGATCTAACCCAAAACGGAACTCTAAACCTCAGCTGTGCATGGCATGCACTTAACCCTAACCCTAACCCTAACCCTAACCCTAACCCTAACCCTAACCCTAACCCTAACCCTAACCCTAACCCTAACCCTAATCCTGACCCTAAGAGGCCTAACCCTAGACGGAACTCTAAACCTCAGCTGTGCATGGCAGGTACATAACCCTAACCCTAACCCTAACCCTAACCCTAACCCTAACCCTAACCCTAAACCTAACCCTAATCCTGACCCTAAGGGGCCTAACCCTTGACGGAACTCTATAACCTCAGCTGTGCATGGCATGTACCTAACCCTAACCCTTACCCTAACCCTAATCCTAACCCTAACCCTAACCCTAACGCTAACCCTAACCCTAACCCTAACCCTAACCCTAACCCTAACCCTAACCCTAACCCGAACCCTAACCCTAACCCTAATCCTGACCCTAAGAGGCCTAACACTAAACGCAACTCTAAACCTCAGCTGTGCATGGCATGTACGTAACCCTAACCCTAACCCTAACCCTAACCCTAACCCTAACCCTAACCCTAACCCTAACCCTAACCCTAACCTTAACCCTAACCCTAAGAGGCCTAACCTTAAACGCAACTCTAAACCTCAGCTGTGCATGGCATGTACGTAACCCTAACCCTAACCCTTACCCTAACCCTAACCCTAACCCTAACCCTAACCCTAACCCTAACCCTAATCCTGACCCTAAGAGGCCTAACCCAAAACGGAACTCTAAACCTCAGCTGTGCATGGCATGTACGTAACCCTAACCCTAACCCTAACCCTAACCCTAACCCTAACCCTAACCCTAACCTTAACCCTAACCCTAAGAGACCTAACCCTAAACGGAACTCTAAACCTCAGCTGTGCAGGGCAGGTACATAACCCTAACCCTAACCCTAACCCTAACCCTAACCCTAACCCTAACTTTAACCCTAACCCTAACCCTAACCCTAAGAGACCTAACCCTAAACGGAACTCTAAAACTCAGCTGTGCATGGCATGTACCTAACCCTAACCCTAACCCTAACCCTAACCCTAACCCTAACCCTAACCCTAACCCGAACCCTAACCCTAACCCTAATCCTGACCCTAAGAGGCCTAATACTAAACGCAACTCTAAACCTCAGCTGTGCATGGCATGTACGTAACCCTAACCCTAACCCTAACCCTAACCCTAACCCTAACCCTAACCCTAACCCTAACCCTGACCCTAAGAGTCCTAACCCAAAACGGAACTCTAAACCTCAGCTGTGCATGGCATGCAGTTAACACTAACCCTAACCCTAACCCTAACCCTAACCTTAACCCTAACCCTAACCCTAAGTGACCTATCCCAAAACGGAACTCTAAACCTCAGCTGTGCATGGCATGCACTTAACCCTAACCCTAACCCTAACCCTAACCCTAACCTTAACCCTAACCCTAAGAGGCCTAATCCTAAACGCAACTCTAAACCTCAGCTGTGCATGGCATGTACGTAACCCTAACCCTAACCCTAACCCTAACCCTAACCCTAACCCTAACCCTAACCCTATCCCTAACCCTAATCCTGACCCTAAGAGGCCTAACCCAAAACGGAACTCTAAACCTCAGCTGTGCATGGCATGTACGTAACCCTAACCCTAACCCTAACCCTAACCCTAACCCTAAGAGACCTAACCCTAAACGGAACTCTAAACCTCAGCTGTGCAGGGCAGGTACATAACCCTTACCCTAACCCTAACCCTAACCCTAACCCTAACCCTTACCCTAACCCTAACCCTAACCCTAACCCTAAGAGACCTAACCCTAAACGGAACTCTAAACCTCAGCTGTGCATGGCATGTACCTAACCCTAACCCTAACCCTAACCCTAACCCTAACCCTAACCCGAACCCGAACCCTAACCCTAACCCTAACCCTGACCCTAAGAGGCCTAACCCTAAACGCAACTCTAAACCTCAGCTGTGCATGGCATGTACGTAACCCTAACCCTAACCCTAACCCTAACCCTAAACCTAAACCTAACCCTGACCCTAAGAGTCCTAACCCAAAACGGAACTCTAAACCTCAGCTGTGCATGGCATGCAGTTAACACTAACCCTAACCCTAACCCTAACCCTAACCTTAACCCTAACCCTAACCCTAAGTGACCTAACCCAAAACGGAACTCTAAACCTCAGCTGTGCATGGCATGCACTTAACCCTAACCCTAACCCTAACCCTAACCCTAACCTTAACCATAACCCTAAGAGGCCTAACCCTAAACGCAACTCTAAACCTCAGCTGTGCATGGCATGTAGGTAACCCTAACCCTAACCCTAACCCTAAACTTAACCCTAAAGCTAACCCTAACCCTAACCCTGACCCTAAGAGGCCTAACCCTAAATGCAACTCTAAAACTCAGCTGTGCATGCCATGTACGTAAACCTAACCCTAACCCTAACCCTAACCCTAACCCTAACCCTAACCCTAACCCTAACGCTGACCCTAAGAGGCCTAACCCAAAACGGAACTCTAAACCTCAGCTGTGC
>NW_026599595.1:1047500-1057500 GCF_023634155.1 Falco peregrinus | reverse complement strand
CTAAACCTCAGCTGTGCATGGCATGTACGTAACCCTAACCCTAACCCTAACCCTAACCCTAACCCTAACCCTAACTTTAACCCTAACCCTAACGCTAACCCTAACCCTAACCCTAACCTTAACCCTAACCTTAACCCTAAGTGATCTAACCCAAAACGGAACTCTAAACCTCAGCTGTGCATGGCATGCACTTAACCCTAACCCTAACCCTAACCCTAACCCTAACCCTAACCCTAACCCTAACCCTAATCCTGACCCTAAGAGGCCTAACCCTAGACAGAACTCTAAACCTCAGCTGTGCATGGCAGGTACATAACCCTAACCCTAACCCTAACCCTAACCCTAACCCTAAACCTAACCCTAATCCTGACCCTAAGGGGCCTAACCCTTGACGGAACTCTATAACCTCAGCTGTGCATGGCATGTACCTAACCCTAACCCTTACCCTAACCCTAATCCTAACCCTAACCCTAACCCTAACGCTAACCCTAACCCTAACCCTAACCCTAACCCTAACCCTAACCCTAACCCTAACCCTAAACGTAACCTTAACCGTAACCCTAAGAGGCCTAACCCTAAACGCAACTCTAAACCTCAGCTGTGCATGGCATGTACGTAACCCTAACCCTAACCCTAACCCTAACCCTAACCCTAACCCTAACCCTAACCCTAATCCTGACCCTAAGAGGCCTAACCCAAAACGGAACTCTAAACCTCAGCTGTGCATGGCATGTACGTAACCCTAACCCTAACCCTAACCCTAACCCTAACCCTAACCCTAACCCTAACCTTAACCCTAACCCTAAGAGACCTAACCCTAAACGGAACTCTAAATCTCAGCTGTGCAGGGCAGGTACATAACCCTAACCCTAACCCTAACCCTAACCCTAACCCTAACCCTAACTTTAACCCTAACCCTAACCCTAACCCTAAGAGACCTAACCCTAAACGGAACTCTAAAACTCAGCTGTGCATGGCATGTACCTAACCCTAACCCTAACCCTAACCCTAACCCTAACCCTAACCCTAACCCGAACCCTAACCCTAACCCTAATCCTGAACCTAAGAGGCCTAACACTAAACGCAACTCTAAACCTCAGCTGTGCATGGCATGTACGTAACCCTAACCCTAACCCTAACCCTAACCCTAACCCTAACCCTAACCCTAACCCTAACCCTAACCCTAACCCTGACCCTAAGAGTCCTAACCCAAAACGGAACTCTAAACCTCAGCTGTGCATGGCATGCAGTTAACACTAACCCTAACCCTAACCCTAACCTTAACCCTAACCCTAACCCTAAGTGACCTAACCCAAAACGGAACTCTAAACCTCAGCTGTGCATGGCATGCACTTAACCCTAACCCTAACCCTAACCCTAACCCTAACCTTAACCCTAACCCTAAGAGGCCTAACCCTAAACGCAACTCTAAACCTCAGCTGTGCATGGCATGTACGTAACCCTAACCCTAACCCTAACCCTAACCCTAACCCTAACCCTAACCCTAACCCAAACCCTAACGCTGACCCTAAGAGGCCTAACCCAAAACGGAACTCTAAACCTCAGCTGTGCATGGCATGTACGTAACCCTAACCCTAACCCTAACCCTAACCCTAACCCTAACCCTAACTTTAACCCTAACCCTAACGCTAACCCTAACCCTAACCCTAACCTTAACCCTAACCTTAACCCTAAGTGATCTAACCCAAAACGGAACTCTAAACCTCAGCTGTGCATGGCATGCAGTTAACACTAACCCTAACCCTAACCCTAACCCTAACCTTAACCCTAACCCTAACCCTAAGTGACCTATCCCAAAACGGAACTCTAAACCTCAGCTGTGCATGGCATGCACTTAACCCTAACCCTAATCCTAACCCTAACCCTAACCTTAACCCTAACCCTAAGAGGCCTAATCCTAAACGCAACTCTAAACCTCAGCTGTGCATGGCATGTACGTAACCCTAACCCTAACCCTAACCCTAACCCTAACCCTAACCCTAACCCTAACCCTAACCCTATCCCTAACCCTAATCCTGACCCTAAGAGGCCTAACCCAAAACGGAACTCTAAACCTCAGCTGTGCATGGCATGTACGTAACCCTAACCCTAACCCTAACCCTAACCCTAACCCTAAGAGGCCTAACCTTAAACGCAACTCTAAACCACAGCTGTGCATGGCATGTACGTAACCCTAACCCTAACCCTTACCCTAACCCTAACTCTAACCCTAACCCTAACCCTAACCCTAACCCTAAACTTAACCCTAACCCTAAGAGACCTAACCCTAAACGGAACTCTAAACCTCAGCTGTGCAGGGCAGGTACATAACCCTAACCCGAACCCTAACCCTAACCCTAACCCTAACCCTAACCCTAACCCTAACCCTAACCCTAACCCTAAGAGACCTAATCCTAAACGCAACTCTAAACCTCAGCTGTGCATGGCATGTACGTAACCCTAACCCTAACCCTAACCCTAACCCTAACCCTAACCCTAACCCTAACCCTAACCCTATCCCTAACCCTAACCCTGACCCTAAGAGGCCTAACCCTAAACGCAACTCTAAACCTCAGCTGTGCATGGCATGTACGTAACCCTAACCCTAACCCTAACCCTAACCCTAAACCTAAACCTAACCCTGACCCTAAGAGTCCTAACCCAAAACGGAACTCTAAACCTCAGCTGTGCATGGCATGCAGTTAACACTAACCCTAACCCTAACCCTAAACCTAACCTTAACCCTAACCCTAACCCTAAGTGACCTAACCCAAAACGGAACTCTAAACCTCAGCTGTGCATGGCATGCACTTAACCCTAACCCTAACCCTAACCCTAACCCTAACCTTAACCCTAACCCTAAGAGGCCTAACCCTAAACGCAACTCTAAACCTCAGCTGTGCATGGCATGTAGGTAACCCTAACCCTAACCCTAACCCTAAACTTAACCCTAAAGCTAACCCTAACCCTAACCCTGACCCTAAGAGGCCTAACCCTAAATGCAACTCTAAAACTCAGCTGTGCATGCCATGTACGTAAACCTAACCCTAACCCTAACCCTAACCCTAACCCTAACCCTAACCCTAACCCTAACCCTAACGCTGACCCTAAGAGGCCTAACCCAAAACGGAACTCTAAACCTCAGCTGTGCATGGCATGTACGTAACCCTAACCCTAACCCTAACCCTAACCCTAACCCTAACCCTAACTTTAACCCTAACCCTAACGCTAACCCTAACCCTAACCCTAACCTTGACCCTAACCTTAACCCTAAGTGATCTAACCCAAAACGGAACTCTAAACCTCAGCTGTGCATGGCATGCACTTAACCCTAACCCTAACCCTAACCCTAACCCTAACCCTAACCCTAACCCTAACCCTAACCCTAACCCTAACCCTAATCCTGACCCTAAGAGGCCTAACCCTAGACGGAACTCTAAACCTCAGCTGTGCATGGCAGGTACATAACCCTAACCCTAACCCTAACCCTAACCCTAACCCTAACCCTAACCCTAAACCTAACCCTAATCCTGACCCTAAGGGGCCTAACCCTTGACGGAACTCTATAACCTCAGCTGTGCATGGCATGTACCTAACCCTAACCCTTACCCTAACCCTAATCCTAACCCTAACCCTAACCCTAACGCTAACCCTAACCCTAACCCTAACCCTAACCCTAACCCTAACCCTAACCCTAACCCGAACCCTAACCCTAACCCTAATCCTGACCCTAAGAGGCCTAACACTAAACGCAACTCTAAACCTCAGCTGTGCATGGCATGTACGTAACCCTAACCCTAACCCTAACCCTAACCCTAACCCTAACCCTAACCCTAACCCTAACCCTAACCTTAACCCTAACCCTAAGAGGCCTAACCTTAAACGCAACTCTAAACCTCAGCTGTGCATGGCATGTACGTAACCCTAACCCTAACCCTTACCCTAACCCTAACCCTAACCCTAACCCTAACCCTAACCCTAACCCTAATCCTGACCCTAAGAGGCCTAACCCAAAACGGAACTCTAAACCTCAGCTGTGCATGGCATGTACGTAACCCTAACCCTAACCCTAACCCTAACCCTAACCCTAACCCTAACCCTAACCTTAACCCTAACCCTAAGAGACCTAACCCTAAACGGAACTCTAAACCTCAGCTGTGCAGGGCAGGTACATAACCCTAACCCTAACCCTAACCCTAACCCTAACCCTAACCCTAAGAGACCTAACCCTAAACGGAACTCTAAAACTCAGCTGTGCATGGCATGTACCTAACCCTAACCCTAACCCTAACCCTAACCCTAACCCTAACCCTAACCCTAACCCGAACCCTAACCCTAACCCTAATCCTGACCCTAAGAGGCCTAATACTAAACGCAACTCTAAACATCAGCTGTGCATGGCATGTACGTAACCCTAACCCTAACCCTAACCCTAACCCTAACCCTAACCCTAACCCTAACCCTAACCCTGACCCTAAGAGTCCTAACCCAAAACGGAACTCTAAACCTCAGCTGTGCATGGCATGCAGTTAACACTAACCCTAACCCTAACCCTAACCCTAACCTTAACCCTAACCCTAACCCTAAGTGACCTATCCCAAAACGGAACTCTAAACCTCAGCTGTGCATGGCATGCACTTAACCCTAACCCTAACCCTAACCCTAACCCTAACCTTAACCCTAACCCTAAGAGGCCTAATCCTAAACGCAACTCTAAACCTCAGCTGTGCATGGCATGTACGTAACCCTAACCCTAACCCTAACCCTAACCCTAACCCTAACCCTAACCCTAACCCTAACCCTAACCCTATCCCTAACCCTAATCCTGACCCTAAGAGGCCTAACCCAAAACGGAACTCTAAACCTCAGCTGTGCATGGCATGTACGTAACCCTAACCCTAACCCTAACCCTAACCCTAACCCTAAGAGACCTAACCCTAAACGGAACTCTAAACCTCAGCTGTGCAGGGCAGGTACATAACCCTTACCCTAACCCTAACCCTAACCCTAACCCTAACCCTTACCCTAACCCTAACCCTAACCCTAACCCTAAGAGACCTAACCCTAAACGGAACTCTAAACCTCAGCTGTGCATGGCATGTACCTAACCCTAACCCTAACCCTAACCCTAACCCTAACCCTAACCCGAACCCGAACCCTAACCCTAACCCTAACCCTGACCCTAAGAGGCCTAACCCTAAACGCAACTCTAAACCTCAGCTGTGCATGGCATGTACGTAACCCTAACCCTAACCCTAACCCTAACCCTAAACCTAAACCTAACCCTGACCCTAAGAGTCCTAACCCAAAACGGAACTCTAAACCTCAGCTGTGCATGGCATGCAGTTAACACTAACCCTAACCCTAACCCTAACCCTAACCTTAACCCTAACCCTAACCCTAAGTGACCTAACCCAAAACGGAACTCTAAACCTCAGCTGTGCATGGCATGCACTTAACCCTAACCCTAACCCTAACCCTAACCCTAACCTTAACCATAACCCTAAGAGGCCTAACCCTAAACGCAACTCTAAACCTCAGCTGTGCATGGCATGTAGGTAACCCTAACCCTAACCCTAACCCTAAACTTAACCCTAAAGCTAACCCTAACCCTAACCCTGACCCTAAGAGGCCTAACCCTAAATGCAACTCTAAAACTCAGCTGTGCATGCCATGTACGTAAACCTAACCCTAACCCTAACCCTAACCCTAACCCTAACCCTAACCCTAACCCTAACGCTGACCCTAAGAGGCCTAACCCAAAACGGAACTCTAAACCTCAGCTGTGCATGGCATGTACGTAACCCTAACCCTAACCCTAACCCTAACCCTAACCCTAACCCTAACCCTAACTTTAACCCTAACCCTAACGCTAACCCTAACCCTAACCCTAACCTTGACCCTAACCTTAACCCTAAGTGATCTAACCCAAAACGGAACTCTAAACCTCAGCTGTGCATGGCATGCACTTAACCCTAACCCTAACCCTAACCCTAACCCTAACCCTAACCCTAACCCTAACCCTAACCCTAACCCTAACCCTAACCCTAATCCTGACCCTAAGAGGCCTAACCCTAAACGGAACTCTAAACCTCAGCTGTGCATGGCAGGTACATAACCCTAACCCTAACCCTAACCCTAACCCTAACCCTAACCCTAAACCTAACCCTAATCCTGACCCTAAGGGGCCTAACCCTTGACGGAACTCTATAACCTCAGCTGTGCATGGCATGTACCTAACCCTAACCCTTACCCTAACCCTAATCCTAACCCTAACCCTAACCCTAACGCTAACCCTAACCCTAACCCTAACCCTAACCCTAACCCTAACCCTAACCCTAACCCTAACCCTAACCCTAACCCTAATCCTGACCCTAAGAGGCCTAACCCAAAACGGAACTCTAAACCTCAGCTGTGCATGGCATGTATGTAACCCTAACCCTAACCCTAACCCTAACCCTAACCCTAACCCTAACCCTAAGAGGCCTAACCCAAAACGGAACTCTAAACCTCAGCTGTGCATGGCATGCACTTAACCCTAACCCTAACCCTAACCCTAACCCTAACCCTAACCCTAACCCTAACCCTAACCCTAACCCTAATCCTGACCCTAAGAGGCCTAACCCTAGACGGAACTCTAAACCTCAGCTGTGCATGGCAGGTACATAACCCTAACCCTAACCCTAACCCTAACCCTAACCCTAACCCTAACCCTAACCCTAACCCTAACCCTAACCCTAATCCTGACCCTAAGGGGCCTAAACCTTGACGGAACTCTATAACCTCAGCTGTGCATGGCATGTACCTAACCCTAACCCTTACCCTAACCCTAATCCTAACCCTAACCCTAACCCTAACGCTAACCCTAACCCTAACCCTAACCCTAACCCTAACCCTAACCCTAACCCTAACCCTAACCCTAACCCTAATCCTGACCCTAAGAGGCCTAACCCAAAACGGAACTCTAAACCTCAGCTGTGCATGGCATGTATGTAACCCTAACCCTAACCCTAACCCTAACCCTAACCCTAACCCTAACCTTAACCCTAACCCTAAGAGGCCTAACCCTAAACGCAACTCTAAACCTCAGCTGTGCATGGCATGTACGTAACCCTAACCCTAACCCTAACCCTAAACCTAAACCTAACCCTAACCCTAACCCTGACCATAAGAGGCCTAACCCAAAACGGAACTCTAAACCTCAGCTGTGCTTGCATGTAGGTAACCCTAACCCTAACCCTAACCCTAACCCTAACCCTAACCTTAACCCTAACCCTAACCCTAAGTGACCTAACCCAAAACGGAACTCTAAACCTCAGCTGTGCATGGCATGCACTTAACCCTAACCCTAACCCTAACCCTAACCCTAACCCTAACCTTAACCCTAACCCTAAGAGGCCTAACCTTAAACGCAACTCTAAACCACAGCTGTGCATGGCATGTACGTAACCCTAACCCTAACCCTTACCCTAACCCTAACTCTAACCCTAACCCTAACCCTAACCCTAACCCTAACCCTAACCCTAAGTGACCTAACCCAAAACGGAACTCTAAACCTCAGCTGTGCATGGCATGCACTTAACCCTAACCCTAACCCTAACCCTAACCCTAACCTTAACCCTAACCCTAAGAGGCCTAACCCTAAACGCAACTCTAAACCTCAGCTGTGCATGGCATGTACGTAACCCTAACCCTAACCCTAACCCTAACCCTAACCCTAACCCTAACCCTAACCCTAACGCTGACCCTAAGAGGCCTAACCCAAAACGGAACTCTAAACCTCAGCTGTGCATGGCATGTACGTAACCCTAACCCTAACCCTAACCCTAACCCTAACCCTAACCCTAACCCTAACTTTAACCCTAACCCTAACGCTAACCCTAACCCTAACCCTAACCTTGACCCTAACCTTAACCCTAAGTGATCTAACCCAAAACGGAACTCTAAACCTCAGCTGTGCATGGCATGCACTTAACCCTAACCCTAACCCTAACCCTAACCCTAACCCTAACCCTAACCCTAACCCTAATCCTGACCCTAAGAGGCCTAACCCTAGACAGAACTCTAAACCTCAGCTGTGCATGGCAGGTACATAACCCTAACCCTAACCCTAACCCTAACCCTAACCCTAACCCTAAACCTAACCCTAATCCTGACCCTAAGGGGCCTAACCCTTGACGGAACTCTATAACCTCAGCTGTGCATGGCATGTACCTAACCCTAACCCTAACCCTAACCCTAATCCTAACCCTAACCCTAACCCTAACGCTAACCCTAACCCTAACCCTAACCCTAACCCTAACCCTAACCCTAACCCTAACCCTAAACGTAACCTTAACCGTAACCCTAAGAGGCCTAACCCTAAACGCAACTCTAAACCTCAGCTGTGCATGGCATGTACGTAACCCTAACCCTAACCCTAACCCTAACCCTAACCCTAACCCTAACCCTAACCCTAACCCTAATCCTGACCCTAAGAGGCCTAACCCAAAACGGAACTCTAAACCTCAGCTGTGCATGGCATGTACGTAACCCTAACCCTAACCCTAACCCTAACCCTAACCCTAACCCTAACCCTAACCTTAACCCTAACCCTAAGAGACCTAACCCTAAACGGAACTCTAAACCTCAGCTGTGCAGGGCAGGTACATAACCCTAACCCTAACCCTAACCCTAACCCTAACCCTAACCCTAACTTTAACCCTAACCCTAACCCTAACCCTAAGAGACCTAACCCTAAACGGAACTCTAAAACTCAGCTGTGCATGGCATGTACCTAACCCTAACCCTAACCCTAACCCTAACCCTAACCCTAACCCTAACCCGAACCCTAACCCTAACCCTAATCCTGACCCTAAGAGGCCTAACACTAAACGCAACTCTAAACCTCAGCTGTGCATGGCATGTACGTAACCCTAACCCTAACCCTAACCCTAACCCTAACCCTAACCCTAACCCTAACCCTAACCCTGACCCTAAGAGTCCTAACCCAAAACGGAACTCTAAACCTCAGCTGTGCATGGCATGCAGTTAACACTAACCCTAACCCTAACCCTAACCTTAACCCTAACCCTAACCCTAAGTGACCTAACCCAAAACGGAACTCTAAACCTCAGCTGTGCATGGCATGCACTTAACCCTAACCCTAACCCTAACCCTAACCCTAACCTTAACCCTAACCCTAAGAGGCCTAACCCTAAACGCAACTCTAAACCTCAGCTGTGCATGGCATGTACGTAACCCTAACCCTAACCCTAACCCTAACCCTAACCCTAACCCTAACCCAAACCCTAACGCTGACCCTAAGAGGCCTAACCCAAAACGGAACTCTAAACCTCAGCTGTGCATGGCATGTACGTAACCCTAACCCTAACCCTAACCCTAACCCTAACCCTAACCCTAACTTTAACCCTAACCCTAACGCTAACCCTAACCCTAACCCTAACCTTAACCCTAACCTTAACCCTAAGTGATCTAACCCAAAACGGAACTCTAAACCTCAGCTGTGCATGGCATGCAGTTAACACTAACCCTAACCCTAACCCTAACCCTAACCTTAACCCTAACCCTAACCCTAAGTGACCTATCCCAAAACGGAACTCTAAACCTCAGCTGTGCATGGCATGCACTTAACCCTAACCCTAACCCTAACCCTAACCCTAACCTTAACCCTAACCCTAAGAGGCCTAATCCTAAACGCAACTCTAAACCTCAGCTGTGCATGGCATGTACGTAACCCTAACCCTAACCCTAACCCTAACCCTAACCCTAACCCTAACCCTAACCCTAACCCTAACCCTATCCCTAACCCTAATCCTGACCCTAAGAGGCCTAACCCAAAACGGAACTCTAAACCTCAGCTGTGCATGGCATGTACGTAACCCTAACCCTAACCCTAACCCTAACCCTAACCCTAAGAGGCCTAACCTTAAACGCAACTCTAAACCACAGCTGTGCATGGCATGTACGTAACCCTAACCCTAACCCTTACCCTAACCCT
>NW_026599595.1:1035000-1037500 GCF_023634155.1 Falco peregrinus | reverse complement strand
CCTAACCCTAACCCTAACCCTAACCCTAACCCTAACCCTAACCCTAATCCTGACCCTAAGAGGCCTAACCCTAGACAGAACTCTAAACCTCAGCTGTGCATGGCAGGTACATAACCCTAACCCTAACCCTAACCCTAACCCTAACCCTAAACCTAACCCTAATCCTGACCCTAAGGGGCCTAACCCTTGACGGAACTCTATAACCTCAGCTGTGCATGGCATGTACCTAACCCTAACCCTTACCCTAACCCTAATCCTAACCCTAACCCTAACCCTAACGCTAACCCTAACCCTAACCCTAACCCTAACCCTAACCCTAACCCTAACCCTAACCCTAAACGTAACCTTAACCGTAACCCTAAGAGGCCTAACCCTAAACGCAACTCTAAACCTCAGCTGTGCATGGCATGTACGTAACCCTAACCCTAACCCTAACCCTAACCCTAACCCTAACCCTAACCCTAACCCTAATCCTGACCCTAAGAGGCCTAACCCAAAACGGAACTCTAAACCTCAGCTGTGCATGGCATGTACGTAACCCTAACCCTAACCCTAACCCTAACCCTAACCCTAACCCTAACCCTAACCCTAACCTTAACCCTAACCCTAAGAGACCTAACCCTAAACGGAACTCTAAACCTCAGCTGTGCAGGGCAGGTACATAACCCTAACCCTAACCCTAACCCTAACCCTAACCCTAACCCTAACTTTAACCCTAACCCTAACCCTAACCCTAAGAGACCTAACCCTAAACGGAACTCTAAAACTCAGCTGTGCATGGCATGTACCTAACCCTAACCCTAACCCTAACCCTAACCCTAACCCTAACCCTAACCCGAACCCTAACCCTAACCCTAATCCTGACCCTAAGAGGCCTAACACTAAACGCAACTCTAAACCTCAGCTGTGCATGGCATGTACGTAACCCTAACCCTAACCCTAACCCTAACCCTAACCCTAACCCTAACCCTAACCCTAACCCTGACCCTAAGAGTCCTAACCCAAAACGGAACTCTAAACCTCAGCTGTGCATGGCATGCAGTTAACACTAACCCTAACCCTAACCCTAACCTTAACCCTAACCCTAACCCTAAGTGACCTAACCCAAAACGGAACTCTAAACCTCAGCTGTGCATGGCATGCACTTAACCCTAACCCTAACCCTAACCCTAACCCTAACCTTAACCCTAACCCTAAGAGGCCTAACCCTAAACGCAACTCTAAACCTCAGCTGTGCATGGCATGTACGTAACCCTAACCCTAACCCTAACCCTAACCCTAACCCTAACCCTAACCCAAACCCTAACGCTGACCCTAAGAGGCCTAACCCAAAACGGAACTCTAAACCTCAGCTGTGCATGGCATGTACGTAACCCTAACCCTAACCCTAACCCTAACCCTAACCCTAACCCTAACTTTAACCCTAACCCTAACGCTAACCCTAACCCTAACCCTAACCTTAACCCTAACCTTAACCCTAAGTGATCTAACCCAAAACGGAACTCTAAACCTCAGCTGTGCATGGCATGCAGTTAACACTAACCCTAACCCTAACCCTAACCCTAACCTTAACCCTAACCCTAACCCTAAGTGACCTATCCCAAAACGGAACTCTAAACCTCAGCTGTGCATGGCATGCACTTAACCCTAACCCTAACCCTAACCCTAACCCTAACCTTAACCCTAACCCTAAGAGGCCTAATCCTAAACGCAACTCTAAACCTCAGCTGTGCATGGCATGTACGTAACCCTAACCCTAACCCTAACCCTAACCCTAACCCTAACCCTAACCCTAACCCTATCCCTAACCCTAATCCTGACCCTAAGAGGCCTAACGCTAAACGGAACTCTAAACCTCAGCTGTGCATGGCATGTACGTAACCCTAACCCTAACCCTAACCCTAACCCTAACCCTAAGAGGCCTAACCTTAAACGCAACTCTAAACCACAGCTGTGCATGGCATGTACGTAACCCTAACCCTAACCCTTACCCTAACCCTAACCCTAACCCTAACCCTAACCCTAACCCTGACCCTAAGAGTCCTAACCCAAAACGGAACTCTAAACCTCAGCTGTGCATGGCATGCAGTTAACACTAACCCTAACCCTAACCCTAACCTTAACCCTAACCCTAACCCTAAGTGACCTAACCCAAAACGGAACTCTAAACCTCAGCTGTGCATGGCATGCACTTAACCCTAACCCTAACCCTAACCCTAACCCTAACCTTAACCCTAACCCTAAGAGGCCTAACCCTAAACGCAACTCTAAACCTCAGCTGTGCATGGCATGTACGTAACCCTAACCCTAACCCTAACCCTAACCCTAACCCTAACCCTAACCCAAACCCTAACGCTGACCCTAAGAGGCCTAACCCAAAACGGAACTCTAAACCTCAGCTGTGCATGGCATGTACGTAACCCTAACCCTAACCCTAACCCTAACCCTAACCCTAACCCTAACCCTAACTTTAACCCTAACCCTAACGCTAACCCTAACC
>NW_026599595.1:1022500-1025000 GCF_023634155.1 Falco peregrinus | reverse complement strand
TAAACGCAACTCTAAACCTCAGCTGTGCATGGCATGTAGGATACCCTAACCCTAACCCTAACCCTAACCTTAACCCTAACGCTAACCCTAACCCTAACCCTGACCCTAAGAGGCCTAACCCTTGACGGAACTTTAAACCTCAGCTGTGCATTGCATGCACTTGACCCTAACCCTAACCCTAACCCTAACCCTAACCCTAACCCTAACCCTAACCCTAAACTTAACCCTAACCCTAAGAGACCTAACCCTAAACGGAAGTCTAAACCTCAGCTGTGCAGGGCAGGTACATAACCCTAACCCTAACCCTAACCCTAACCCTAACCTTAACCCTAACCCTAAGAGGCCTAACCTTAAACGCAACTCTAAACCACAGCTGTGCATGGCATGTACGTAACCCTAACCCTAAACCTTACCCTAACCCTAACTCTAACCCTAACCCTAACCCTAAACCTAACCCTAATCCTGACCCTAAGAGACCTAACCCTAAACGGAACTCTACAACTCAGCTGTGCATGGCATGTACCTAACCCTAACCCTAACCCTAACCCTAACCCTAACCCTAACCCTAACCCGAACCCTAACCCTAACCCTAATCCTGACCCTAAGAGGACTAACCCTAAACGCAACTCTAAACCTCAGCTGTGCATGGCATGTACGTAACCCTAACCCTAACCCTAACCCTAACCCTAACCCTAACCCTAACCCTAACCCTGACCCTAAGAGTCCTAACCCAAAACGGAACTCTAAACCTCAGCTGTGCATGGCATGCAGTTAACACTAACCCTAACCCTAACCCTAACCCTAACCTTAACCCTAACCCTAACCCTAACCCTAAGTGACCTAACCCAAAACGGAACTCTAAACCTCAGCTGTGCATGGCATGCACTTAACCCTAACCCTAACCCTAACCCTAACCTTAACCCTAACCCTAAGAGGCCTAACCCTAAACGCAACTCTAAACCTCAGCTGTGCATGGCATGTACGTAACCCTAAACCTAACCCTAACCCTAACCCTAACCCTAACCCTAACCCTAACCCTAACCCTAACGCTGACCCTAAGAGGCCTAACCCAAAACGGAACTCTAAACCTCAGCTGTGCATGGCATGTACGTAACCCTAACCCTAACCCTAACCCTAACCCTAACCCTAACCCTAACCCTAACTTTAACCCTAACCCTAACGCTAACCCTAACCCTAACCCTAACCTTAACCCTAACCTTAACCCTAAGTGATCTAACCCAAAACGGAACTCTAAACCTCAGCTGTGCATGGCATGCACTTAACCCTAACCCTAACCCTAACCCTAACCCTAACCCTAACCCTAATCCTGACCCTAAGAGGCCTAACCCTAGACGGAACTCTAAACCTCAGCTGTGCATGGCAGGTACATAACCCTAACCCTAACCCTACACCTAACCCTAACCCTAACCCTAACCCTAAACCTAACCCTAATCCTGACCCTAAGGGGCCTAACCCTTGACGGAACTCTATAACCTCAGCTGTGCATGGCATGTACCTAACCCTAACCCTTACCCTAACCCTAATCCTAACCCTAACCCTAACCCTAACGCTAACCCTAACCCTAACCCTAACCCTAACCCTAACCCTAACCCTAACCCTAACCCTAAACGTAACCTTAACCGTAAACCTAAGAGGCCTAACCCTAAACGCAACTCTAAACCTCAGCTGTGCATGGCATGTACGTAACCCTAACCCTAACCCTAACCCTAACCCTAACCCTAACCCTAACCCTAACCCTAAACCTAAACCTAACCCTAATCCTGACCCTAAGAGGCCTAACCCTTGACGGAACTCTAAACCTCAGCTGTGCATGGCATGTACCTAACCCTAACCCTAACCCTAACCCTAACCCTAACCCTAATCCTAACCCTGACCCTAAGAGGCCTAACCCAAAACGGAACTCTAAACCTCAGCTGTGCATGGCATGCAGTTAACCCTAACCCTAACCCTAACTCTAACCCTAACCCTAACCCTAACCCTAACCTTAACCCTAACCCTAACTCTAAGAGGCCTAACCCAAAACGGAACTCTAAACCTCAGCTGTGCACGGCATGCACTTAACCGTAATTGTAACCGTAACCGTAACCGTAACCGTAACCCTAACCCTAACCCTAGCCCTAACCCTAACCCTAACCCTAACGCTAACCCTAACCCTAACCCTAACCCTAACCCTAACCTTAACCCTAACCCTTAGAGGCCTAACCCTAAACGCAACTCTAAACCTCAGCTGTGCATGGCATGTAGGATACCCTAACCCTAACCCTAACCCTAACCTTAACCCTAACGCTAACCCTAACCCTAACCCTGACCCTAAGAGGCCTAACCCTTGACGGAACTTTAAACCTCAGCTGTGCATTGCATGCACTTGACCCTAACCCTAACCCTAACCCTAACCCTAACCCTAACCCTAACCCTAACCCTAAACTTAACCCTAACCCTAAGAGACCTAACCCTAAACGGAAGTCTAAACCTCAGCTGT
>NW_026599595.1:1015000-1020000 GCF_023634155.1 Falco peregrinus | reverse complement strand
TGTAGGATACCCTAACCCTAACCTTAACCCTAACCCTTAGAGGCCTAACCCTAAACGCAACTCTAAACCTCAGCTGTGCATGGCATGTAGGATACCCTAACCCTAACCCTAACCCTAACCTTAACCCTAACGCTAACCCTAACCCTAACCCTGACCCTAATCCTGACCCTAAGAGGCCTAACCCTAAACGCAACTCTAAACCTCAGCTGTGCATGGCATGTACGTATTCCTAACCCTAACCCTAACCCTAACCCTAACCCTAACCCTAACCCTAACCCTAACCCTAACGCTGACCCTAAGAGGCCTAACCCAAAACGGAACTCTAAACCACAGCTGTGCATGGCATGCAGTTAACACTAACCCTAACCCTAACCCTAACCCTAACCTTAACCCTAAACCTAACCCTAAGTGACCTAACCCAAAACGGAACTCTAAACCTCAGCTGTGCATGGCATGCACTTAACCCTAACCCTAACCCTAACCCTAACCCTAACCTTAACCCTAACCCTAAGAGGCCTAACCCTAAACGCACCTCTAAACCTCAGCTGTGCATGGCATGTACGTAACCCTAACCCTAACCCTAACCCTAACCCTAACCCTAACCCTAACCCTAACTTTAACCCTAACCCTAACGCTAACCCTAACCCTAACCCTAACCTTAACCCTAACCTTAACCCTAAGTGATCTAACCCAAAACGGAACTCTAAACCTCAGCTGTGCATGGCATGCACTTAACCCTAACCCTAACCCTAACCCTAACCCTAACCCTAACCCTAACCCTAACCCTAACCCTAATCCTGACCCTAAGAGGCCTAACCCTAGACGGAACTCTAAACCTCAGCTGTGCATGGCAGGTACATAACCCTAACCCTAACCCTAACCCTAACCCTAACCCTAACCCTAACCCTAAACCTAATCCTAACCCTGACCCTAAGAGGCCTAACCCAAAACGGAACTCTAAACCTCAGCTGTGCATGGCATGCAGTTAACCCTAACCCTAACCCTAACTCTAACCCTAACCCTAACCCTAGCCCTAACCTTAACCCTAACCCTAACTCTAAGAGGCCTAAGCCAAAACGGAACTCTAAACCTCAGCTGTGCATGGCATGCACTTAACCGTAATTGTAACCGTAACCGTAACCGTAACCGTAACCCTAACCCTAACCCTAGCCCTAACCCTAACCCTAACCCTAACGCTAACCCTAACCCTAACCCTAACCCTAACCCTAACCTTAACCCTAACCCTTAGAGGCCTAACCCTAAACGCAACTCTAAACCTCAGCTGTGCATGGCATGTAGGATACCCTAACCCTAACCCTAACCCTAACCTTAACCCTAACGCTAACCCTAACCCTAACCCTAAGAGGCCTAACCCTTGACTAAACTTTAAACCTCAGCTGTGCATTGCATGCACTTGACCCTAACCCTAACCCTAACCCTAACCCTAACCCTAACCCTAACCCTAACCCTAAACTTAACCCTAACCCTAAGAGACCTAACCCTAAACGGAAGTCTAAACCTCAGCTGTGCAGGGCAGGTACATAACCCTAACCCTAACCCTAACCCTAACCCTAACCTTAACCCTAACCCTAAGAGGCCTAACCTTAAACGCAACTCTAAACCACAGCTGTGCATGGCATGTACGTAACCCTAACCCTAACCCTTACCCTAACCCTAACTCTAACCGTAACCCTAACCCTAAACCTAACCCTAATCCTGACCCTAAGAGACCTAACCCTAAACGGAACTCTACAACTCAGCTGTGCATGGCATGTACCTAACCCTAACCCTAACCCTAACCCTAACCCTAACCCTAACCCTAACCCGAACCCGAACCCTAACCCTAACCCTAATCCTGACCCTAAGAGGCCTAACCCTAAACGCAACTCTAAACCTCAGCTGTGCATGGCATGTACGTAACCCTAACCCTAACCCTAACCCTAACCCTAACCCTAACCCTAACCCTAACCCTGACCCTAAGAGTCCTAACCCAAAACGGAACTCTAAACCTCAGCTGTGCATGGCATGCAGTTAACACTAACCCTAACCCTAACCCTAACCCTAACCTTAACCCTAACCCTAACCCTAAGTGACCTAACCCAAAACGGAACTCTAAACCTCAGCTGTGCATGGCATGCACTTAACCCTAACCCTAACCCTAACCCTAACCCTAACCTTAACCCTAACCCTAAGAGGCCTAACCCTAAACGCAACTCTAAACCTCAGCTGTGCATGGCATGTACGTAACCCTAACCCTAACCCTAACCCTAACCTTAACCCTAACCCTAACAGGCCTAACCTTAAACGTAACTCTAAACCACAGCTGTGCATGGCATGTAATTAACCCTAACCCTAACCCTAACCCTAACCCTAACCCTAACCCTAACCCTAACCCTAACTTTAACCCTAACCCTAACGCTAACCCTAACCCTAACCCTAACCTTAACCCTAACCTTAACCCTAAGTGATCTAACCCAAAACGGAACTCTAAACCTCAGCTGTGCATGGCATGCACTTAACCCTAACCCTAACCCTAACCCTAACCCTAACCCTAACCCTAACCCTAACCCTAATCCTGACCCTAAGAGGCCTAACCCTAGACGGAACTCTAAACCTCAGCTGTGCATGGCAGGTACATAACACTAACCCTAACCCTAACCCTAACCCTAACCCTAACCCTAAACCTAATCCTAACCCTGACCCTAAGAGGCCTAACCCAAAACGGAACTCTAAACCTCAGCTGTGCATGGCATGCAGTTAACCCTAACCCTAACCCTAACTCTAACCCTAACCCTAACCCTAACCCTAACCTTAACCCTAACCCTAACTCTAAGAGGCCTAAGCCAAAACGGAACTCTAAACCTCAGCTGTGCATGGCATGCACTTAACCGTAATTGTAACCGTAACCGTAACCGTAACCGTAACCCTAACCCTAACCCTAGCCCTAACCCTAACCCTAACCCTAACGCTAACCCTAACCCTAACCCTAACCCTAACCCTAACCTTAACCCTAACCCTTAGAGGCCTAACCCTAAACGCAACTCTAAACCTCAGCTGTGCATGGCATGTAGGATACCCTAACCCTAACCCTAACCCTAACCTTAACCCTAACGCTAACCCTAACCCTAACCCTGACCCTAAGAGGCCTAACCCAAAACGGAACTCAAAACCTCAGCTGTGCATGGCATGTACCTAACCCTAACCCTAACCCTAACCCTAACCCTAACCCTAACCCTAACCCTAAACTTAACCCTAACCCTAAGAGACCTAACCCTAAACGTAAATCTAAACCTCAGCTGTGCAGGGCAGGTACATAACCCTAACCCTAACCCTAACCCTAACCCTAACCTTAACCCTAACCCTAAGAGGCCTAACCTTAAACGCAACTCTAAACCACAGCTGTGCATGGCATGTACGTAACCCTAACCCTAACCCTTACCCTAACCCTAACTCTAACCGTAACCCTAACCCTAAACCTAACCCTAATCCTGACCCTAAGAGACCTAACCCTAAACGGAACTCTACAACTCAGCTGTGCATGGCATGTACCTAACCCTAACCCTAACCCTAACCCTAACCCTAACCCTAACCCTAACCCTAACCCGAACCCGAACCCTAACCCTAACCCTAATCCTGACCCTAAGAGGCCTAACCCTAAACGCAACTCTAAACCTCAGCTGTGCATGGCATGTACGTAACCCTAACCCTAACCCTAACCCTAACCCTAACCCTAACCCTAACCCTAACCCTAACCCTAACGCTGACCCTAAGAGGCCTAACCCAAAACGGAACTCTAAACCTCAGCTGTGCATGGCATGTACGTAACCCTAACCCTAACCCTAACCCTAACCCTAACCCTAACTTTAACCCTAACCCTAACGCTAACCCTAACCCTAACCCTAACCTTAACCCTAACCTTAACCCTAAGTGATCTAACCCAAAACGGAACTCTAAACCTCAGCTGTGCATGGCATGCACTTAACCCTAACCCTAACCCTAACCCTAACCCTAACCCTAACCCTAACCCTAATCCTGACCCTAAGAGGCCTAACCCTAGACGGAACTCTAAACCTCAGCTGTGCATGGCAGGTACATAACCCTAACCCTAACCCTAACCCTAACCCTAACCCTAACCCTAAACCTAACCCTAATCCTGACCCTAAGGGGCCTAACCCTTGACGGAACTCTATAACCTCAGCTGTGCATGGCATGTACCTAACCCTAACCCTTACCCTAACCCTAATCCTAAACCTAACCCTAACCCTAACGCTAACCCTAACCCTAACCCTAACCCTAACCCTAACCCTAACCCTAACCCTAACCCTAAACGTAACCTTAACCGTAACCCTAAGAGGCCTAACCCTAAACGCAACTCTAAACCTCAGCTGTGCATGGCATGTACGTAACCCTAACCCTAACCCTAACCCTAACCCTAACCCTAACCCTAACCCTAACCCTAACCCTAACCCTAACCCTAACCCTAACCCTGACCCTAAGAGGCCTAACCCAAAACGGAACTCCAAACCTCAGCTGTGCATGGCATGCAGTTAACCCTAACCCTAACCCTAACTCTAACCCTAACCCTAACCCTAACCCTAACCTTAACCCTAACCATAACTCTAAGAGGCCTAACCCAAAACGGAACTCTAAACCTCAGCTGTGCATGGCATGCACTTAACCGTAATTGTAACCGTAACCGTAACCGTAACCGTAACCCTAACCCTAACCCTAACCCTAAACCTAACCCTAACCCTAACGCTAACCCTAACCCTAACCCTAACCCTAACCCTAACCTTAACCCTAACCCTAAGAGGCCTATCCCTAAACGCAACTCTAAACCTCAGCTGTGCATGGTATGTAGGATACCCTAACCCTAACCCTAACCCTAACCCTGACCCTAAGAGGCCTAACCCTTGACGGAACTCTAAACCTCAGCTGTGCATGGCATGTACCTAACCCTAACCCTAACCCTAACCCTAACCCTAAACCTAATCCTAACC
>NW_026599595.1:1002500-1010000 GCF_023634155.1 Falco peregrinus | reverse complement strand
TAAGAGGCCTAACCCAAAACGGAACTCTAAACCTCAGCTGTGCATGGCATGCAGTTAACCCTAACCCTAACCCTAACTCTAACCCTAACCCTAACCCTAACCCTAACCTTAACCCTAACCCTAACTCTAAAGAGGCCTAACCCTAAACGCAACTCTAAACCTCAGCTGTGCATGGCATGCACTTAACCGTAATTGTAACCGTAACCGTAACCGTAACCGTAACCCTAACCCTAACCCTAGCCCTAACCCTAACCCTAACCCTAACGCTAACCCTAACCCTAACCCTAACCCTAACCCTAACCTTAACCCTAACCCTTAGAGGCCTAACCCTAAACGCAACTCTAAACCTCAGCTGTGCATGGCATGTAGGATACCCTAACCCTAACCCTAACCCTAACCTTAACCCTAACGCTAACCCTAACCCTAACCCTGACCCTAAGAGGCCTAACCCTTGACGGAACTTTAAACCTCAGCTGTGCATTGCATGCACTTGACCCTAACCCTAACCCTAACCCTAACCCTAACCCTAACCCTAACCCTAACCCTAACCCTAAACTTAACCCTAACCCTAAGAGACCTAACCCTAAACGGAAGTCTAAACCTCAGCTGTGCAGGGCAGGTACATAACCCTAACCCTAACCCTAACCCTAACCCTAACCTTAACCCTAACCCTAAGAGGCCTAACCTTAAACGCAACTCTAAACCACAGCTGTGCATGGCATGTACGTAACCCTAACCCTAACCCTTACCCTAACCCTAACTCTAACCCTAACCCTAACCCTAAACCTAACCCTAATCCTGACCCTAAGAGACCTAACCCTAAACGGAACTCTACAACTCAGCTGTGCATGGCATGTACCTAACCCTAACCCTAACCCTAACCCTAACCCTAACCCTAACCCTAACCCTAACCCTAACCCGAACCCTAACCCTAACCCTAATCCTGACCCTAAGAGGCCTAACCCTAAACGCAACTCTAAACCTCAGCTGTGCATGGCATGTACGTAACCCTAACCCTAACCGTAACCCTAACCCTAACCCTAACCCTAACCCTGACCCTAAGAGGCCTAACCCAAAACGGAACTCTAAACCTCAGCTGTGCATGGCATGCAGTTAACACTAACCCTAACCCTAACCCTAACCCTAACCTTAACCCTAACCCTAACCCTAACCCTAAGTGACCTAACCCAAAACGGAACTCTAAACCTCAGCTGTGCATGGCATGCACTTAACCCTAACCCTAACCCTAACCCTAACCCTAACCTTAACCCTAACCCTAAGAGGCCTAACCCTAAACGCAACTCTAAACCTCAGCTGTGCATGGCATGTACGTAACCCTAACCCTAACCCTAACCCTAACCCTAACCCTAACCCTAACCCTAACGCTGACCCTAAGAGGCCTAACCCAAAACGGAACTCTAAACCTCAGCTGTGCATGGCATGTACGTAACCCTAACCCTAACCCTAACCCTAACCCTAACCCTAACCCTAACTTTAACCCTAACCCTAACGCTAACCCTAACCCTAACCCTAACCTTAACCCTAACCTTAACCCTAAGTGATCTAACCCAAAACGGAACTCTAAACCTCAGCTGTGCATGGCATGCACTTAACCCTAACCCTAACCCTAACCCTAACCCTAACCCTAACCCTAACCCTAACCCTAATCCTGACCCTAAGAGGCCTAACCCTAGACGGAACTCTAAACCTCAGCTGTGCATGGCAGATACATAACCCTAACCCTAACCCTAACCCTAACCCTAACCCTAAACCTAACCCTAAACCTAACCCTAATCCTGACCCTAAGGGGCCTGACCCTTGACGGAACTCTATAACCTCAGCTGTGCATGGCATGTACCTAACCCTAACCCTTAACCTAACCCTAATCCTAACCCTAACCCTAACCCTAACGCTAACCCTAACCCTAACCCTAACCCTAACCCTAACGCTAACCCTAACCCTAACCCTAACCCTAACCCTAACCTTAACCCTAACCCTTAGAGGCCTAACCCTAAACGCAACTCTAAACCTCAGCTGTGCATGGCATGTAGGATACCCTAACCCTAACCCTAACCCTAACCTTAACCCTAACGCTAACCCTAACCCTAACCCTGACCCTAAGAGGCCTAACCCTTGACGGAACTTTAAACCTCAGCTGTGCATTGCATGCACTTGACCGTAACCCTAACCCTAACCCTAACCCTAACCCTAACCCTAACCCTAACCCTAAACTTAACCCTAACCCTAAGAGACCTAACCCTAAACGGAAGTCTAAACCTCAGCTGTGCAGGGCAGGTACATAACCCTAACCCTAACCCTAACCCTAACCCTAACCCTAACCTTAACCCTAACCCTAAGAGGCCTAACCTTAAACGCAACTCTAAACCACAGCTGTGCATGGCATGTACGTAACCCTAACCCTAACCCTTACCCTAACCCTAACTCTAATCCTAACCCTAACCCTAAACCTAACCCTAATCCTGACCCTAAGAGACCTAACCCTAAACGGAACTCTACAACTCAGCTGTGCATGGCATGTACCTAACCCTAACCCTAACCCTAACCCTAACCCTAACCCTAACCCTAACCCTAACCCTAACCCGAACCCTAACCCTAACCCTAATCCTGACCCTAAGAGGCCTAACCCTAAACGCAACTCTAAACCTCAGCTGTGCATGGCATGTACTTAACCGTAACCCTAACCCTAACCCTAACCCTAACCCTAACCCTAATCCTGACCCTAAGAGGCCTAACCCTAAACGCAACTCTAAACCTCAGCTGTGCATGGCATGTACGTATTCCTAACCCTAACCCTAACCCTAACCCTAACCCTAACCCTAACCCTAACCCTAACCCTAACGCTGACCCTAAGAGGCCTAACCCAAAACGGAACTCTAAACCACAGCTGTGCATGGCATGCAGTTAACACTAACCCTAACCCTAACCCTAACCCTAACCTTAACCCTAAACCTAACCCTAAGTGACCTAACCCAAAACGGAACTCTAAACCTCAGCTGTGCATGGCATGCACTTAACCCTAACCCTAACCCTAACCCTAACCCTAACCTTAACCCTAACCCTAAGAGGCCTAACCCTAAACGCACCTCTAAACCTCAGCTGTGCATGGCATGTACGTAACCCTAACCCTAACCCTAACCCTAACCCTAACCCTAACCCTAACCCTAACTTTAACCCTAACCCTAACGCTAACCCTAACCCTAACCCTAACCTTAACCCTAACCTTAACCCTAAGTGATCTAACCCAAAACGGAACTCTAAACCTCAGCTGTGCATGGCATGCACTTAACCCTAACCCTAACCCTAACCCTAACCCTAACCCTAACCCTAACCCTAACCCTAATCCTGACCCTAAGAGGCCTAACCCTAGACGGAACTCTAAACCTCAGCTGTGCATGGCAGGTACATAACCCTAACCCTAACCCTAACCCTAACCCTAACCCTAACCCTAACCCTAAACCTAATCCTAACCCTGACCCTAAGAGGCCTAACCCAAAACGGAACTCTAAACCTCAGCTGTGCATGGCATGCAGTTAACCCTAACCCTAACCCTAACTCTAACCCTAACCCTAACCCTAGCCCTAACCTTAACCCTAACCCTAACTCTAAGAGGCCTAAGCCAAAACGGAACTCTAAACCTCAGCTGTGCATGGCATGCACTTAACCGTAATTGTAACCGTAACCGTAACCGTAACCGTAACCCTAACCCTAACCCTAGCCCTAACCCTAACCCTAACCCTAACGCTAACCCTAACCCTAACCCTAACCCTAACCCTAACCTTAACCCTAACCCTTAGAGGCCTAACCCTAAACGCAACTCTAAACCTCAGCTGTGCATGGCATGTAGGATACCCTAACCCTAACCCTAACCCTAACCTTAACCCTAACGCTAACCCTAACCCTAACCCTAAGAGGCCTAACCCTTGACTAAACTTTAAACCTCAGCTGTGCATTGCATGCACTTGACCCTAACCCTAACCCTAACCCTAACCCTAACCCTAACCCTAACCCTAACCCTAAACTTAACCCTAACCCTAAGAGACCTAACCCTAAACGGAAGTCTAAACCTCAGCTGTGCAGGGCAGGTACATAACCCTAACCCTAACCCTAACCCTAACCCTAACCTTAACCCTAACCCTAAGAGGCCTAACCTTAAACGCAACTCTAAACCACAGCTGTGCATGGCATGTACGTAACCCTAACCCTAACCCTTACCCTAACCCTAACTCTAACCGTAACCCTAACCCTAAACCTAACCCTAATCCTGACCCTAAGAGACCTAACCCTAAACGGAACTCTACAACTCAGCTGTGCATGGCATGCACTTAACCCTAACCCTAACCCTAACCCTAACCCTAACCCTAACCCTAACCCGAACCCGAACCCTAACCCTAACCCTAATCCTGACCCTAAGAGGCCTAACCCTAAACGCAACTCTAAACCTCAGCTGTGCATGGCATGTACGTAACCCTAACCCTAACCCTAACCCTAACCCTAACCCTAACCCTAACCCTAACCCTGACCCTAAGAGTCCTAACCCAAAACGGAACTCTAAACCTCAGCTGTGCATGGCATGCAGTTAACACTAACCCTAACCCTAACCCTAACCCTAACCTTAACCCTAACCCTAACCCTAAGTGACCTAACCCAAAACGGAACTCTAAACCTCAGCTGTGCATGGCATGCACTTAACCCTAACCCTAACCCTAACCCTAACCCTAACCTTAACCCTAACCCTAAGAGGCCTAACCCTAAACGCAACTCTAAACCTCAGCTGTGCATGGCATGTACGTAACCCTAACCCTAACCCTAACCCTAACCTTAACCCTAACCCTAACAGGCCTAACCTTAAACGTAACTCTAAACCACAGCTGTGCATGGCATGTACGTAACCCTAACCCTAACCCTAACCCTAACCCTAACCCTAACCCTAACTTTAACCCTAACCCTAACGCTAACCCTAACCCTAACCCTAACCTTAACCCTAACCTTAACCCTAAGTGATCTAACCCAAAACGGAACTCTAAACCTCAGCTGTGCATGGCATGCACTTAACCCTAACCCTAACCCTAACCCTAACCCTAACCCTAACCCTAACCCTAACCCTAATCCTGACCCTAAGAGGCCTAACCCTAGACGGAACTCTAAACCTCAGCTGTGCATGGCAGGTACATAACACTAACCCTAACCCTAACCCTAACCCTAACCCTAAACCTAACCCTAACCCTAACCCTAAACTTAACCCTAACCCTAAGAGACCTAAACCTAAACGGAAATCTAAACCTCAGCTGTGCAGGGCAGGTACATAACCCTAACCCTAACCCTAACCCTAACCCTAACCTTAACCCTAACCCTAAGAGGCCTAACCTTAAACGCAACTCTAAACCACAGCTGTGCATGGCATGTACGTAACCCTAACCCTAACCCTTACCCTAACCCTAACTCTAACCGTAACCCTAACCCTAAACCTAACCCTAATCCTGACCCTAAGAGACCTAACCCTAAACGGAACTCTACAACTCAGCTGTGCATGGCATGTACCTAACCCTAACCCTAACCCTAACCCTAACCCTAACCCTAACCCTAACCCGAACCCGAACCCTAACCCTAACCCTAATCCTGACCCTAAGAGGCCTAACCCTAAACGCAACTCTAAACCTCAGCTGTGCATGGCATGTACGTAACCCTAACCCTAACCCTAACCCTAACCCTAACCCTAACCCTAACCCTAACCCTAACCCTAACGCTGACCCTAAGAGGCCTAACCCAAAACGGAACTCTAAACCTCAGCTGTGCATGGCATGTACGTAACCCTAACCCTAACCCTAACCCTAACCCTAACCCTAACCCTAACTTTAACCCTAACCCTAACGCTAACCCTAACCCTAACCCTAACCTTAACCCTAACCTTAACCCTAAGTGATCTAACCCAAAACGGAACTCTAAACCTCAGCTGTGCATGGCATGCACTTAACCCTAACCCTAACCCTAACCCTAACCCTAACCCTAACCCTAACCCTAACCCTAATCCTGACCCTAAGAGGCCTAACCCAAAACGGAACTCTAAACCTCAGCTGTGCATGGCAGGTATATAACCCTAACCCTAACCCTAACCCTAACCCTAACCCTAACCCTAACCCTAACCCTAAACCTAACCCTAATCCTGACCCTAACCTTAACCCTAACCCTAACTCTAAAGAGGCCTAACCCTAAACGCAACTCTAAACCTCAGCTGTGCATGGCATGCACTTAACCCTAACCCTAACCCTAACCCTAACCTTAACCCTAACCCTAAGAGGCCTAACCCTAAACGCAACTCTAAACCTCAGCTGTGCATTGCATGTACGTAACCCTAACCCTAACCCTAACCCTAACCTTAACCCTAACGCTAACCCTAACCCTAACCCTGACCCTAAGAGGCCTAACCCTTGACGGAACTTTAAACCTCAGCTGTGCATTGCATGCACTTGACCGTAACCCTAACCCTAACCCTAACCCTAACCCTAACCCTAACCCTAACCCTAAACTTAACCCTAACCCTAAGAGACCTAACCCTAAACGGAAGTCTAAACCTCAGCTGTGCAGGGCAGGTACATAACCCTAACTCTAACCCTAACCCTAACCCTAACCCTAACCTTAACCCTAACCCTAAGAGGCCTAACCTTAAACGCAACTCTAAACCACAGCTGTGCATGGCATGTACGTAACCCTAATCCTAACCCTTACCCTAACCCTAACTCTAATCCTAACCCTAACCCTAAACCTAACCCTAATCCTGACCCTAAGAGACCTAACCCTAAACGGAACTCTACAACTCAGCTGTGCATGGCATGTACCTAACCCTAACCCTAACCCTAACCCTAACCCTAACCCTAACCCTAACCCTAACCCTAACCCGAACCCTAACCCTAACCCTAATCCTGACCCTAAGAGGCCTAACCCTAAACGCAACTCTAAACCTCAGCTGTGCATGGCATGTACTTAACCGTAACCCTAACCCTAACCCTAACCCTAACCCTAACCCTAATCCTGACCCTAAGAGGCCTAACCCTAAACGCAACTCTAAACCTCAGCTGTGCATGGCATGTACGTATTCCTAACCCTAACCCTAACCCTAACCCTAACCCTAACCCTAACCCTAACCCTAACCCTAACGCTGACCCTAAGAGGCCTAACCCAAAACGGAACTCTAAACCACAGCTGTGCATGGCATGCAGTTAACACTAACCCTAACCCTAACCCTAACCCTAACCTTAACCCTAAACCTAACCCTAAGTGACCTAACCCAAAACGGAACTCTAAACCTCAGCTGTGCATGGCATGCACTTAACCCTAACCCTAACCCTAACCCTAACCCTAACCCTAACCCTAACCCTAAGAGGCCTAACCCTAAACGCACCTCTAAACCTCAGCTGTGCATGGCATGTACGTAACCCTAACCCTAACCCTAACCCTAACCCTAACCCTAACCCTAACCCTAAC
>NW_026599595.1:990000-995000 GCF_023634155.1 Falco peregrinus | reverse complement strand
CCGAACCCTAACCCTAACCCTAATCCTGACCCTAAGAGGCCTAACCCTAAACGCAACTCTAAACCTCAGCTGTGCATGGCATGTACGTAACCCTAACCCTAACCCTAACCCTAACCCTAACCCTAACCCTAACCCTGACCCTAAGAGTCCTAACCCAAAACGGAACTCTAAACCACAGGTGTGCATGGCATGCAGTTAACACTAACCCTAACCCTAACCCTAACCCTAACCTTAACCCTAACCCTAACCCTAAGTGACCTAACCCAAAACGGAACTCTAAACCTCAGCTGTGCATGGCATGCACTTAACCCTAACCCTAACCCTAACCCTAACCCTAACCCTAACCTTAACCCTAACCCTAAGAGGCCTAACCCTAAACGCAACTCTAAACCTCAGCTGTGCATGGCATGTACGTAACCCTAAACCTAACCCTAACCCTAACCCTAACCCTAACCCTAACTTTAACCCTAACCCTAACGCTAACCCTAACCCTAACCCTAACCTTAACCCTAACCTTAACCCTAAGTGATCTAACCCAAAACGGAACTCTAAACCTCAGCTGTGCATGGCATGCACTTAACCCTAACCCTAACCCTAACCCTAACCCTAACCCTAACCCTAACCCTAACCCTAACCCTAACCCTAATCCTGACCCTAAGAGGCCTAACCCTAGACGGAACTCTAAACCTCAGCTGTGCATGGCAGGTACATAACCCTAACCCTAACCCTAACCCTAACCCTAACCCTAACCCTAACCCTAACCCTAAACCTAATCCTAACCCTGACCCTAAGAGGCCTAACCCAAAACGGAACTCTAAACCTCAGCTGTGCATGGCATGCAGTTAACCCTAACCCTAACCCTAACTCTAACCCTAACCCTAAGCCTAACCCTAGCCTTAACCCTAACCCTAACTCTAAGAGGCCTAACCCTAAACGCAACTCTAAACCTCAGCTGTGCATGGCATGCACTTAACCGTAATTGTAACCGTAACCGTAACCGTAACCGTAACCCTAACCCTAACCCTAGACCTAACCCTAACCCTAACCCTAACGCTAACCCTAACCCTAACCCTAACCCTAACCCTAACCTTAACCCTAACCCTTAGAGGCCTAACCCTAAACGCAACTCTAAACCTCAGCTGTGCAGGGCAGGTACATAACCCTAACCCTAACCCTAACCCTAACCCTAACCCTAACCCTAACCCTAACCCTAACCCTAACCCTAACCCTAACCCTAACCCTAACCCTAAGAGACCTAACCCTAAACGGAACTCTAAAACTCAGCTGTGCATGGCATGTACCTAACCCTAACCCTAACCCTAACCCTAACCCTAACCCGAACCCGAACCCTAACCCTAACCCTAATCCTGACCCTAACCCTAACCCTAACCCTAACCCTAACTCTAAGAGTCCTAACCCAAAACGGAACTCTAAACCTCAGCTGTGCATGGCATGCAGTTAACACTAACCCTAACCCTAACCCTAACCTTAACCCTAACCCTAACCCTAAGTGACCTAACCCAAAACGGAACTCTAAACCTCAGCTGTGCATGGCATGCACTTAACCCTAACCCTAACCCTAACCCTAACCCTAACCTTAACCCTAACCCTAAGAGGCCTAACCCTAAACGCAACTCTAAACCTCAGCTGTGCATGGCATGTACGTAACCCTAACCCTAACCCTAACCCTAACCCTAACCCTAACCCTAACCCTAACCCTAACCCTAACGCTGACCCTAAGAGGCCTAACCCAAAACGGAACTCTAAACCTCAGCTGTGCATGGCATGTACGTAACCCTAACCCTAACCCTAACCCTAACCCTAACCCTAACCCTAACTTTAACCCTAACCCTAACGCTAACCCTAACCCTAACCCTAACCTTAACCCTAACCTTAACCCTAAGTGATCTAACCCAAAACGGAACTCTAAACCTCAGCTGTGCATGGCATGCACTTAACCCTAATCCTAACCCTAACCCTAACCCTAACCCTAACCCTAACCCTAACCCTAATCCTGATCCTAAGAGGCCTAACCCTAGACGGAACTCTAAACCTCAGCTGTGCACGGCAGGTACATAACCCTAACCCTAACCCTAACCCTAACCCTAACCCTAACGCTAACCCTAAACCTAACCCTAATCCTGACCCTAAGAGGCCTAACCCTTGACGGAACTCTAAACCTCAGCTGTGCATGGCATGTACCTAACCCTAACCCTAACCCTAACCCTAACCCTAACCCTAATCCTAACCCTGACCCTAAGAGGCCTAACCCAAAACGGAACTCTAAACCTCAGCTGTGCATGGCATGCAGTTAACCCTAACCCTAACCCTAACTCTAACCCTAACCCTAACCCTAACCCTAACCTTAACCCTAACCCTAACTCTAAAGAGGCCTAACCCTAAACGCAACTCTAAACCTCAGCTGTGCATGGCATGCACTTAACCGTAATTGTAACCGTAACCGTAACCGTAACCGTAACCCTAACCCTAACCCTAGCCCTAACCCTAACCCTAACCCTAACGCTAACCCTAACCCTAACCCTAACCCTAACCCTAACCTTAACCCTAACCCTTAGAGGCCTAACCCTAAACGCAACTCTAAACCTCAGCTGTGCATGGAATGTAGGATACCCTAACCCTAACCCTAACCCTAACGCTAACCCGAACACTAACCCTACCCCTAACCCTGACCCTAAGAGGCCTAACCCTTGACGGAACTTTAAACCTCAGCTGTGCATTGCATGCACTTGACCCTAACCCTAACCCTAACCCTAACCCTAACCCTAACCCTAACCCTAACCCTAACCGTAAACTTAACCCTAACCCTAAGAGACCTAACCCTAAACGGAAGTCTAAACCTCAGCTGTGCAGGGCAGGTACATAACCCTAACCCTAACCCTAACCCTAACCCTAACCTTAACCCTAACCCTAAGAGGCCTAACCTTAAACGCAACTCTAAACCACAGCTGTGCATGGCATGTACGTAACCCTAACCCTAACCCTTACCCTAACCCTAACTCTAACCCTAACCCTAACCCTAAACCTAACCCTAATCCTGACCCTAAGAGACCTAACCCTAAACGGAACTCTACAACTCAGCTATGCATGGCATGTACCTAACCCTAACCCTAACCCTAACCCTAACCCTAACACTAACCCTAACCCGAACCCTAACCCTAACTCTAATCCTGACCCTAAGAGGCCTAACCCTAAACGCAACTCTAAACCTCAGCTGTGCATGGCATGTACGTAACCCTAACCCTAACCCTAACCCTAACCCTAACCCTAACCCTAACCCTGACCCTAAGAGTCCTAACCCAAAACGGAACTCTAAACCTCAGCTGTGCATGGCATGGAGTTAACACTAACCCTAACCCTAACCCTAACCCTAACCTTAACCCTAACCCTAACCCTAACCCTAAGTGACCTAACCCTAACCCTAACCCTAACCCTAACCCTAACCCTGACCCTAAGAGTCCTAACCCTAAACGGAAGTCTAAACCTCAGCTGTGCATGGCATGTACGTAACCCTAACCCTAACCCTAACCCTAACCCTAACCCTAACCCTAACTTTAACCCTAACCCTAACGCTAACCCTAACCCTAACCCTAACCTTAACCCTAACCTTAACCCTAAGTGATCTAACCCAAAACGGAACTCTAAACCTCAGCTGTGCATGGCATGCACTTAACCCTAACCCTAACCCTAACCCTAACCCTAACCCTAACCCTAATCCTGACCCTAAGAGGCCTAACCCTAGACGGAACTCTAAACCTCAGCTGTGCATGGCAGGTACATAACCCTAACCCTAACCCTAACCCTAACCCTAACCCTAACCCTAACCCTAAACCTAACCCTAATCCTGACCCTAAGGGGCCTAACCCTTGACGGAACTCTATAACCTCAGCTGTGCATGGCATGTACCTAACCCTAACCCTTACCCTAACCCTAACCCTAACCCTAACCCTAACCCTAACCCTGACCCTAAGAGTCCTAACCCAAAACGGAACTCTAAACCTCAGCTGTGCATGGCATGCAGTTAACACTAACCCTAACCCTAACCCTAACCTTAACCCTAACCCTAACCCTAAGTGACCTAACCCAAAACGGAACTCTAAACCTCAGCTGTGCATGGCATGCACTTAACCCTAACCCTAACCCTAACTCTAACCCTAACCCTAACCCTAACCCTAACCTTAACCCTAACCCTAACTCTAAAGAGGCCTAATCCTAAACGCAACTCTAAACCTCAGCTGTGCATGGCATGCACTTAACCGTAATTGTAACCGTAACCGTAACCGTAACCGTAACCCTAACCCTAACCCTAGCCCTAACCCTAACCCTAACCCTAACGCTAACCCTAACCCTAACCCTAACCCTACCCCTAACCTTAACCCTAACCCTTAGAGGCCTAACCCTAAACGCAACTCTAAACCTCAGCTGTGCATGGCATGTAGGATACCCTAACCCTAACCCTAACCCTAACCTTAACCCTAACGCTAACCCTAACCCTAACCCTGACCCTAAGAGGCCTAACCCTTGACGGAACTTTAAACCTCAGCTGTGCATTGCATGCACTTGACCCTAACCCTAACCCTAACCCTAACCCTAACCCTAACCCTAACCCTAAACTTAACCCTAACCCTAAGAGACCTAACCCTAAACGGAAGTCTAAACCTCAGCTGTGCAGGGCAGGTACATAACCCTAACCCTAACCCTAACCCTAACCTTAATCCTAACCCTAAGAGGCCTAACCTTAAACGCAACTCTAAACCACAGCTGTGCATGGCATGTACGTAACCCTAACCCTAACCCTTACCCTAACCCTAACTCTAACCCTAACCCTAACCCTAAACCTAACCCTAATCCTGACCCTAAGAGACCTAACCCTAAACGGAACTCTACAACTCAGCTGTGCATGGCATGTACCTAACCCTAACCCTAACCCTAACCCTAACCCTAACCCGAACCCTAACCCTAACCCTAATCCTGACCCTAAG
>NW_026599595.1:967500-977500 GCF_023634155.1 Falco peregrinus | reverse complement strand
CTTGACGGAACTCTAAACCTCAGCTGTGCATGGCATGTACATAACCCTAACCCTAACCCTAACCCTAACCCTAACCCTAACCCTAACCCTAACCCTAACCCTAAGAGGCCTAACCCTAATCGCAACTCTAAACCTCAGCTGTGCATGGCATGTACGTAACCCTAACCCTAACCCTAACCCTAACCCTAACCCTGACCCTAAGAGGCCTAACACAAAACGGAACTCTAAACCTCAGCTGTGCATGGCATGCACTTAACCCTAACCCTAACCCTAACCCTAACCCTAACCCTAACCCTAACCCTAACCCTAACCCTAACCCTAAGAGACCGAACCCTACACGGAACTCAAAACCTCAGCTGTGCATGGCATGTACGTAACCCTAACCCTAACCCTAACCCTAACCCTAACCCTAACCCTAACCCTGACCCTAAGAGGCCTAACCCAAAACGGAACTCTAAACCTCAGCTGTGCATGGCAAGAAGTTAACACTAACCCTAACCCTAACCCTAACCCTAACCCTAACCCTAACCCTAAGAGACCTAACCCTATAACGGAACTCTAAAACTCAGCTGTGCATGGCATGTACCTAACCCTAACCCTAACCCTAACCCTAACCCTAACCCTAACCCGAACCGTAACCCTAACCCTAATCCTGACCCTAAGAGGCCTAACCCTAAACGCAACTCTAAACCTCAGCTGTGCATGGCATGTACGTAACCCTAACCCTAACCCTAACCCTAACCCTAACCCTAACCCTAACCCTAACCCTAAACCTGACCCTAAGAGTCCTAACCCAAAACGCAACTCTAAACCTCAGCTGTGCATGGCATGCAGTTAACACTAACCCTAACCCTAACCCTAACCCTAACCTTAACCCTAACCCTAAGAGGCCTAACCCTAAACGCAACTCTAAACCTCAGCTGTGCATGGCATGTACGTAACCCTAACCCTAACCCTAACCCTAACCCTAACCCTAACCCTAACCCTAACCCTAACCCTAACGCTGACCCTAAGAGGCCTAACCCAAAACGGAACTCTAAACCTCAGCTGTGCATGGCATGTACGTAACCCTAACCCTAACCCTAACCCTAACCCTAACCCTAACCCTAACTTTAACCCTAACCCTAACGCTAACCCTAACCCTAACCCTAACCCTAACCCTAACCCTAACCTTAACCCTAACCTTAACCCTAAGTGATCTAACCCAAAACGGAACTCTAAACCTCAGCTGTGCATGGCATGCACTTAACCCTAACCCTAACCCTAACCCTAACCCTAACCCTAACCCTAATCCTGACCCTAAGAGGCCTAACCCTAGACGGAACTCTAAACCTCAGCTGTGCATGACAGGTACATAACCCTAACCCTAACCCTAACCCTAACACTAACCCTAATCCTAACCCTAACCCTAACCCTAAACCTAACCCTAATCCTGACCCTAAGGGGCCTAACCCTTGACGGAACTCTAAACCTCAGCTGTGCATGGCATGTACCTAACCCTAACCCTAACCCTAACCCTAACCCTAACCCTAACCCTAACCCTAACCCTAACCCTAACGCTGACCCTAAGAGGCCTAACCCAAAACGGAACTCTAAACCTCAGCTGTGCATGGCATGCAGTTAACCCTAACCCTAACCCTAACTCTAACCCTAACCCTAACCCTAACCCTAACCTTAACCCTAACCCTAACTCTAAGAGGCCTAACCCTAAACGCAACTCTAAACCTCAGCTGTGCATGGCATGCACTTAACCGTAATTGTAACCGTAACCGTAACCGTAACCGTAACCGTAACCCTAACCCTAACCCTAACCCTAACCCTAACTCTAATTCTGACCCTATGGGGCCTACCCCTTGACGGAACACTAAACCTCAGCTGTGCATGGCATGTACATAACCCTAACCCTAACCCTAACCCTAACCCTAACCCTAACCCTAACCCTAACCCTAACCCTAACCCTAACCCTAACCCTAAGAGGCCTAACCCTAAACGCAACTCTAAACCTCAGCTGTGCATGGCTTGTACGTAACCCTAACCCTAACCCTAACCCTAACCCTAACCCTAACCCTGACCCTAAGAGGCCTAACCCTAAACGCAACTCTAAACCTCAGCTGTGCATGGCATGCAGTTAACACTAACCCTAACCCTAACCCTAACCCTAACCCTAACCTTAACCCTAACCCTAACCCTAAGTGACCTAACCCAAAACGAAACTCTAAACCTCAGCTGTGCATGGCATGCACTTAACCCTAACCCTAACCCTAACCCTAACCCTAACCTTAACCCTAACCCTAAGAGGCCTAACCCTAAACGCAACTCTAAACCTCAGCTGTGCATGGCATGTACGTAACCCTAACCCTAACCCTAACCCTAACCCTAACCCTAACCCTAACCCTAACCCTAACCCTAATCCTGACCCTAAGAGGCCTAACCCAAAACGGAACTCTAAACCTCAGCTGTGCATGGCATGCACGTAACCCTAACCCTAACCCTAACCCTAACCCTAATCCTAACCCTAACCCTAACCCTAACCGTAACCGTAACCCTAAGAGGCCTAACCCTAAACGGAACTCTAAACCTCAGCTGTGCATGGCATGTAGGTAACCCTAACACTAACCCTAACCCTAACCCTAACCCTAAACCTAACAATAACCCTAACCCTGACACTAAGAGGCCTAACCCAAAACGGAACTCTAAACCTCAGCTGTGCTTGCATGTACGTAACCCTAACCCTAACCCTAACCCTAACCCTAACCCTAACCTTAACCCTAACCCTAACCCTATGTGACCTAACCCAAAACTAAACTCTAAACCTCAGCTGTGCATGGCATGCACTTAACCCTAACCCTAACCCTAACCCTAACCGTAACGCTAACCGTAACCCTAACTCTAATCCTGACCCTATGGGGCCTAACCCTTGACGGAACTCTAAACCTCAGCTGTGCATGGCATGTACATAACCCTAACTCTAACCCTAACCCTAACCCTAACCCTAACCCGAACCCTAACCCTAATCCTAACACTAACCCTGACCCTAAGAGGCCTAACCCAAAACGGAACTCTAAACCTCAGCTGTGCATTGCATGCACTTAACCCTAACCCTAACCCTAACCCTAACCCTAACCCTAACCCTAACCCTAACCCTAAACCTAACCCTAACCCTAACTCTAATCCTGACCCTATGGGGCCTACCCCTTGACGGAACTCTAAACCTCAGCTGTGCATGGCATGTACGTAACCCTAACCCTAACCCTAACCCTAACCCTAACCCTAACCCTGACCCTAAGAGGCCTAACCCAAAACGGAACTCTAAACCTCAGCTGTGCATGGCATGTACGTAACCCTAACCCTAACCCTAACCCCAGCCCTAACCCTAACCCTAACCGTAATCCTTAACCCTAACCCTAAGAGGCCTAACCCTAAACGCAACTCTAAACCTCAGCTGTGCATGGCATGTAGGTAACCCTAACACTAACCCTAACCCTAACCCTAACCCTAAACCTAACCCTAACCCTAACCATGACCCTAAGAGACCTAACCCAAAACGGAACTCTAAACCTCAGCTGTGCTTGGCATGTACCTAACCCTAACCCTAACCCTAACCCTAACCCTAACCCTAACCTTAACCCTAACCCTAACCCTAAGTGACCTAACCCAAAACGGAACTCTAAACCTCAGCTGTGCATGGCATGCACTTAACCCTAACCCTAACCCTAACCCTAACCCTTACCCTAACCCTAACCCTAACCCTAACCCTAACCCTAACCCTAAACTTAACCCTAACCCTAAGAGACCTAACCCTAAACGGAACTCTAAACCTCAGCTGTGCAGGGCAGGTACATAACCCTAACCCTAATCCTAACCCTTACCCTAACCCTAACCCTAACCCTAAACCTAAACCTAATCTGGACCCTAAGAGGCCTAACCCTTGACGGAACTCTAAACCTCAGCTGTGCATGGCATGTACCGAACCCTAACCCTAACCCTAACCCTAACCCTAACCCTAACCCTGACCCTAAGAGGCCTAACCCTAACCCTAATCCTGACCCTAAGAGGCCTAACCCAAAACGGAACTCTAAACCTCAGCTGTGCATGGCATGCAGTTAACACTAACCCTAACCCTAACCCTAACCCTAACCCTAACCTTAACCCTAACCCTAACCCTAAGTGACCTAACCCAAAACGAAACTCTAAACCTCAGCTGTGCATGGCATGCACTTAACCCTAACCCTAACCCTAACCCTAACCCTAACCTTAACCCTAACCCTAAGAGGCCTAACCCTAAACGCAACTCTAAACCTCAGCTGTGCATGGCATGTACGTAACCCTAACCCTAACCCTAACCCTAACCCTAACCCTAACCCTAACCCTAACCCTAATCCTGACCCTAAGAGGCCTAACCCAAAACGGAACTCTAAACCTCAGCTGTGCATGGCATGCACGTAACCCTAACCCTAACCCTAACCCTAACCCTAATCCTAACCCTAACCCTAACCCTAACCGTAACCGTAACCCTAAGAGGCCTAACCCTAAACGGAACTCTAAACCTCAGCTGTGCATGGCATGTAGGTAACCCTAACACTAACCCTAACCCTAACCCTAACCCTAAACCTAACCCTAACCCTAACCCTGACCCTAAGAGGCCTAACCCAAAACGGAACTCTAAACCTCAGCTGTGCTTGCATGTACGTAACCCTAACCCTAACCCTAACCCTAACCCTAACCCTAACCTTAACCCTAACCCTAACCCTATGTGACCTAACCCAAAACTAAACTCTAAACCTCAGCTGTGCATGGCATGCACTTAACCCTAACCCTAACCCTAACCCTAACCGTAACGCTAACCGTAACCCTAACTCTAATCCTGACCCTATGGGGCCTAACCCTTGACGGAACTCTAAACCTCAGCTGTGCATGGCATGTACATAACCCTAACTCTAACCCTAACCCTAACCCTAACCCTAACCCGAACCCTAACCCTAATCCTAACACTAACCCTGACCCTAAGAGGCCTAACCCAAAACGGAACTCTAAACCTCAGCTGTGCATTGCATGCACTTAACCCTAACCCTAACCCTAACCCTAACCCTAACCCTAACCCTAACCCTAAACCTAACCCTAACCCTAACTCTAATCCTGACCCTATGGGGCCTACCCCTTGACGGAACTCTAAACCTCAGCTGTGCATGGCATGTACGTAACCCTAACCCTAACCCTAACCCTAACCCTAACCCTAACCCTGACCCTAAGAGGCCTAACCCAAAACGGAACTCTAAACCTCAGCTGTGCATGGCATGTACGTAACCCTAACCCTAACCCTAACCCCAGCCCTAACCCTAACCCTAACCGTAATCCTTAACCCTAACCCTAAGAGGCCTAACCCTAAACGCAACTCTAAACCTCAGCTGTGCATGGCATGTAGGTAACCCTAACACTAACCCTAACCCTAACCCTAACCCTAAACCTAACCCTAACCCTAACCATGACCCTAAGAGACCTAACCCAAAACGGAACTCTAAACCTCAGCTGTGCTTGGCATGTACCTAACCCTAACCCTAACCCTAACCCTAACCCTAACCCTAACCTTAACCCTAACCCTAACCCTAAGTGACCTAACCCAAAACGGAACTCTAAACCTCAGCTGTGCATGGCATGCACTTAACCCTAACCCTAACCCTAACCCTAACCCTTACCCTAACCCTAACCCTAACCCTAACCCTAACCCTAAACTTAACCTTAACCCTAAGAGACCTAACCCTAAACGGAACTCTAAACCTCAGCTGTGCAGGGCAGGTACATAACCCTAACCCTAATCCTAACCCTTACCCTAACCCTAACCCTAACCCTAAACCTAAACCTAATCCTGACCCTAAGAGGCCTAACCCTTGACGGAACTCTAAACCTCAGCTGTGCATGGCATGTACCTAACCCTAACCCTAACCCTAACCCTAACCCTAACCCTAACCCTGACCCTAAGAGGCCTAACCCTAACCCTAATCCTGACCCTAAGAGGCCTAACCCAAAACGGAACTCTAAACCTCAGCTGTGCATGGCATGCAGTTAACACTAACCCTAACCCTAATCCTGACCCTAAGAGGCCTAACCCTAAACGCAACTCTAAACCTCAGCTGTGCATGGCATGTACGTAACCCTAACCCTAACCCTAACCCTAACCCTAACCCTAACCTTAACCCTAACCCTAACCCTGACCCTAAGAGACCTAACCCTAAACGGAACTCAAAACCTCAGCTGTGCATGGCATGCAGTTAACCCTAACCCTAACCTTAACCCTAACCCTAACCCTAAGTGACCTAACCCAAAACGGAACTCTAAACCTCAGCTGTGCATGGCATGCACTTAACACTAACCCTAACCCTAACCCTAACCTTAACCCTAACCCTAAGAGGCCTAACCCTAAACGCAACTCTAAACCTCAGCTGTGCATGGCATGTACGTAACCCTAACCCTAACCCTAACCCTAACCCTAACCCTAACCCTAACCCTAACCCTGACCCTAAAGAGGCCTAACCCTAAACGGAACTCTAAACCTCAGCTGTGCATGGCATGTACGTAACCCTAACCCTAACCCTAACCCTAACCATAACCCTAACCCTAACCCTAACCCTAACTTTAACCCTAACCCTAAGCTAACCCTAACCCTAACCCTAACCCAAACCCTAACGCTAACCCTAAGAGGCCTAACCCTAAACGCAACTCTAAAACTCAGCTGTGCATGGCATGTACGTAACCCTAACCCTAACCCTAACCCTAACCCTAACCCTAACCCTAACCCTAACCCTAACCCTAACCCTAACCCTGACCCTAAGAGTCCTAACCCAAAACGGAACTCTAAACCTCAGCTGTGCATGGCATGCAGTTAACACTAACCCTAACCCTAACCCTAACCCTAACCTTAACCCTAACCCTGACCCTAAGAGGCCTAACCCAAAACGGAACTCTAAACCTCAGCTGTGCATGGCATGCACTTAACCCTAACCCTAACCCTAACCCTAACCCTAACCCTAACCCTAACCTTAACCCTGACCCTAAGAGGCCTAACCCTAAACGCAACTCTAAACCTCAGCTGTGCATGGCATGTACCTAACCCTAACCCTAACCCTAACCCTAACCCTAACCCTAACCCGAACCCTAACCCTAACCCTAATCCTGACCCTAAGAGGCCTAACCCTAAACGCAACTCTAAACCTCAGCTGTGCATGGCATGTACGTAACCCTAACCCTAACCCTAACCCTAACCTTTACCCTAACCCTAACCCTGACCCTAAGAGTCCTAACCCAAAACGGAACTCTAAACCTCAGCTGTGCATGGCATGCAGTTAACACTAACCCTAACCCTAACCTTAACCCTAACCCTAACCCTAAGTGACCTAACCCAAAACGGAACTCTAAACCTCAGCTGTGCATGGCATGCACTTAACACTAACCCTAACCCTAACCCTAACCTTAACCCTAACCCTAAGAGGCCTAACCCTAAACGCAACTCTAAACCTCAGCTGTGCATGGCATGTACGTAACCCTAACCCTAACCCTAACCCTAACCCTAACCCTAACCCTAACCCTAACCCTGACCCTAAAGAGGCCTAACCCTAAACGGAACTCTAAACCTCAGCTGTGCATGGCATGTACGTAACCCTAACCCTAACCCTAACCCTAACCATAACCCTAACCCTAACCCTAACCCTAACTTTAACCCTAACCCTAAGCTAACCCTAACCCTAACCCTAACCCAAACCCTAACGCTAACCCTAAGAGGCCTAACCCTAAACGCAACTCTAAAACTCAGCTGTGCATGGCATGTACGTAACCCTAACCCTAACCCTAACCCTAACCCTAACCCTAACCCTAACCCTAACCCTAACCCTAACCCTAACCCTGACCCTAAGAGTCCTAACCCAAAACGGAACTCTAAACCTCAGCTGTGCATGGCATGCAGTTAACACTAACCCTAACCCTAACCCTAACCCTAACCTTAACCCTAACCCTGACCCTAAGAGGCCTAACCCAAAACGGAACTCTAAACCTCAGCTGTGCATGGCATGCACTTAACCCTAACCCTAACCCTAACCCTAACCCTAACCCTAACCCTAACCTTAACCCTGACCCTAAGAGGCCTAACCCTAAACGCAACTCTAAACCTCAGCTGTGCATGGCATGTACCTAACCCTAACCCTAACCCTAACCCTAACCCTAACCCTAACCCGAACCCTAACCCTAACCCTAATCCTGACCCTAAGAGGCCTAACCCTAAACGCAACTCTAAACCTCAGCTGTGCATGGCATGTACGTAACCCTAACCCTAACCCTAACCCTAACCTTTACCCTAACCCTAACCCTGACCCTAAGAGTCCTAACCCAAAACGGAACTCTAAACCTCAGCTGTGCATGGCATGCAGTTAACACTAACCCTAACCCTAACCTTAACCCTAACCCTAACCCTAAGTGACCTAACCCAAAACGGAACTCTAAACCTCAGCTGTGCATGGCATGCACTTAACCCTAACCCTAACCCTAACCCAAACCTTAACCCTAACCCTAGGAGGCCTAACCCTAAACGTAACTCTAAACCTCAGCTGTGCATGGCATGTACGTAACCCTAACACTAACCCTAACCCTAACCCTAACCCTAACCCTAACCCTAACCCTGACCCTAAGAGGCCTAACCCTAAACGGAACTCTAAACCTCAGCTGTGCATGGCATGTACGTAACCCTAACCCTAACCCTAACCCTAACCCTAACCCTAACCCTAACCCTAACTTTAACCCTAACCCTAACGCTAACCCTAACCCTAACCCTAACCCTAACCCTAACCTTAACCCTAACCCTAAGAGGCCTAACCCTAAACGCAACTCTAAACCTCAGCTGTGCATGGCATGTAGGTAACCCTAACACTAAACCTAACCCTAACCCTAACCCTAACCCTAACCCTGACCCTAAGAGTCCTAACCCAAAACGGAACTCTAAACCTCAGCTGTGCATGGCATGCAGTTAACACTAACCCTAACCCTAACCCTAACCCTAACCTTAACCCTAACCTTAACCCTAAGTGATCTAACCCAAAACGGAACTCTAAACCTCAGCTGTGCATGGCATGCACTTAACCCTAACCCTAACCCTAACCCTAACCCAAACCTTAACCCTAACCCTAAAAGACCTAACCCTAAACGGAACTCTAAACCTCAGCTGTGCTTGGCATGTACCTAACCCTAACCCTAACCCTAACCCTAACCCTAACCCTAAGAGACCTAACCCTAAATGGAACTCAAAACCTCATCTGTGCTTGGCATGTACCTAACCCTAACCCTAACCCTAACCCTAACCCTAACCCTAACCCTAACCCTAATCATGACACTAAGAGGCTTAACCCTAAACGGAACTCAACCTCAGCTGTGAATGGCAGGTACATAACCATAATCCTAGCCCTAACCCTAACCCTAACCCTAACCCTAACCCTAACCCTAACCCTAACCCTAACCCTAACCCTAAGAGACCTAACCCTACACGGAACTCTAAACCTCAGCTGTGCAGGGCAGGTACATAACCCTAACCCTAACCCTAACCCTAATCCTAACCCTAACCCTAACCCTAACCCTAACCCTAACCCTAACCCTAACCCTAACCCTAAACTTAAAAGACCTAACCCTAAACGGAACTCTAAACCTACAGCTGTGCATGGCATGTACCTAACCCTAACCCTAACCCTAACCCTAACCCTAACCCTAACCCTAACCCTAACCCTAACCCTAACCCTAACCCTAACGCTAACCCTAAGAGGCCTAACCCTAAACGCAACTCTAAACCTCAGCTGTGCATGGCATGTACGTAACCCTAAACCTAACCCTAACCCTAACCCTAATGCTGACCCTAAGAGGCCTAACACAAAACAGAACTCTAAACCTCAGCTGTGCATGGCATGCACTTAACCCTAACCCTAACCCTAACCCGAACCCTAACCCTAACCCTAACCCTGACCCTAAGAGG
>NW_026599595.1:957500-960000 GCF_023634155.1 Falco peregrinus | reverse complement strand
CTAACCCTAACCTTAACCCTAACCTTAACCCTAAGTGATCTAACCCAAAACGGAACTCTAAACCTCAGCTGTGCATGGCATGCACTTAACCCTAACCCTAACCCTAACCCTAACCGTAACCCTACCCTAACCCTAACCCTAACCCTAATCCTGACCCTAAGAGGCCTAACCCTAGACGGAACTCTAAACCTCAGCTGTGCATGGCAGGTACATAACCCTAACCCTAACCCTAACCCTAACCCTAACCCTAACCCTAACCCTAACGCTAACCCTAACCCTAACCCTAACCCTAACCCTAACCCTAACCCTAACCCTAACCCTAACCTTAACCCTAACCCTAAGAGGCCTAACCCTAAACGCAACTCTAAACCTCAGCTGTGCATAGCATGTAGGTAATCCTAACCCTAACCATAACCCTAACGCTAACCCTAACCCTAACCCTAACCCTAACCCTAACCCTAACCCTAACCCTAACCCTAACCCTAACCCTGACCCTAAGAGGCCTAACCCAAAACTGAACTCTAAACCTCAGCTGTGCTTGCATGTACGTAACCCTAACCCTAACCCTAACCCTAACCCTAACCCTAACCCTAACCCTAACCCTAACCTTAACCCTAACCCTAACCCTAAGTGACCTAACCCAAAACGGAACTCTAAACCTCAGCTGTGCATGGCATGCACTTAACCCTAACCCTAACCCTAACCCTAACCCTAACCTTAACCCTAACCCTAAGAGGCCTAACCTTAAACGCAACTCTAAACCACAGCTGTGCATGGCATGTACGTAACCCTAACCCTAACCCTTACCCTAACCCTAACTCTAACCCTAACCCTAACTTTAACCCTAACCCTAAACTTAACCCTAACCCTAAGAGTCCTAACCCTAAACGGAACTCTAAACCTCAGCTGTGCAGGGCAGGTACATAACCCTAACCCTAACCCTAACCCTAACCCTAACCCTAACCCTAACCCTAACCCTAAGAGACCTAACCCTAAACGGAACTCTAAAATTCAGCTGTGCATGGCATGTACCTAACCCTAACCCTAACCCTAACCCTAACCCTAACCCTAACCCTAACCCGAACCCTAACCCTAACCCTAATCCTGACCCTTAGAGGCCTAGCCCTAAACGCAACTCTAAACCTCAGCTGTGCATGGCATGTACGTAACCCTAACCCTAACCCTAACCCTAACCCTAACCCTAACCCTAACCCTAACCCTGACCCTAAGAGTCCTAACCCAAAACGGAACTCTAAACCTCAGCTGTGCATGGCATGCAGTTAACACTAACCCTAACCCTAACCCTAACCCTAACCTTAACCCTAACCCTAACCCTAAGTGACCTAACCCAAAACGGAACTCTAAACCTCAGCTGTGCATGGCATGCACTTAACCCTAACCCTAACCCTAACCCTAACCCTAACCTTAACCCTAACCCTAAGAGGCCTAACCCTAAACGCAACTCTAAACCTCAGCTGTGCATGGCATGTACGTAACCCTAACCCTAACCCTAACCCTAACCCTAACCCTAACCCTAACCCTAACCCTAACGCTGACCCTAAGAGGCCTAACCCAAAACGGAACTCTAAACCTCAGCTGTGCATGGCATGTACGTAACCCTAACCCTAACCCTAACCCTAACCCTAACCCTAACCCTAACCCTAACTTTAACCCTAACCCTAACGCTAACCCTAACCCTAACCCTAACCTTAACCCTAACCTTAACCCTAAGTGATCTAACCCAAAACGGAACTCTAAACCTCAGCTGTGCATGGCATGCACTTAACCCTAACCCTAACCCTAACCCTAACCCTAACCCTAACCCTAACCCTAACCCTAACCCTAATCCTGACCCTAAGAGGCCTAACCCTGGACGGAACTCTAAACCTCAGCTGTGCATGGCATGCAGTTAACACTAACCGTAACCCTAACCCTAACCCTAACCCTAAGTGACCTATCCCAAAACGGAACTCTAAACCTCAGCTGTGTATGGCATGCACTTAACCCTAACCCTAACCCTAACCCTAACCCTAACCTTAACCCTAACCCTAAGAGGCCTAACCCTAAACGCAACTCTAAACCTCAGCTGTGCATGGCATGCAGTTAACACTAACCCTAACCCTAACCCTAACCCTAACCCTAACCCTAACCCTAACCCTAACGCTGACCCTAAGAGGCCTAACCCAAAACGGAACTCTAAACCTCTGCTGTGCATGGCATGCACTTAACCCTAACCCTAACCCTAACCCTAACCCTAACCTTAACCCTAATCCTAAGAGGCCTAATCCTAAACGCAACTCTAAACCTCAGCTGTGCATGGCATGTACGTAACCCTAACCCTAACCCTAACCCTAACCCTAACCCTAACCCTAACCTTAACCCTAATTCTAAGAGGCCTAACCCTAAACGCAACTCTAAACCTCAGCTGTGCATGGCATGTAGGTAACCCTAACACTAACCCTAACCCTAACCCTAAACCTAAACCTAACCCTAACCCTAA
>NW_026599595.1:950000-955000 GCF_023634155.1 Falco peregrinus | reverse complement strand
ACCCTAACCCTAACGCTGACCCTAAGAGGCCTAACCCAAAACGGAACTCTAAACCTCAGCTGTGCATGGCATGTACGTAACCCTAACCCTAACCCTAACCCTAACCCTAACCCTAACCCTAACCCTAACTTTAACCCTAACCCTAACGCTAACCCTAACCCTAACCCTAACCTTAACCCTAACCTTAACCCTAAGTGATCTAACCCAAAACGGAACTCTAAACCTCAGCTGTGCATGGCATGCACTTAACCCTAACCCTAACCCTAACCCTAACCCTAACCCTAACCCTAACCCTAACCCTAACCCTAACCCTAAGAGGCCTAACCCTAGACGGAACTCTAAACCTCAGCTGTGCATGGCATGCAGTTAACACTAACCCTAACCCTAACCCTAACCCTAACCTTAACCCTAACCCTAACCCTAAGTGACCTATCCCAAAACGGAACTCTAAACCTCAGCTGTGCATGGCATGCACTTAACCCTAACCCTAACCCTAACCCTAACCTTAACCCTAACCCTAACCCTAAGAGGCCTAACCCTAAACGCAACTCTAAACCTCAGCTGTGCATGGCATGCAGTTAACACTAACCCTAACCCTAACCCTAACCCTAACCCTAACCCTAACCCTAACCCTAACCCTAACGCTGACCCTAAGAGGCCTAACCCAAAACGGAACTCTAAACCTCTGCTGTGCATGGCATGCACTTAACCCTAACCCTAACCCTAACCCTAACCCTAACCTTAACCCTAATCCTAAGAGGCCTGATCCTAAACGCAACTCTAAACCTCAGCTGTGCATGGCATGTACGTAACCCTAACCCTAACCCTAACCCTAACCCTAACCCTAACCCTAACCTTAACCCTAACCCTAAGAGGCCTAACCCTAAACGCAACTCTAAACCTCAGCTGTGCATGGCATGTAGGTAACCCTAACACTAACCCTAACCCTAACCCTAAACCTAAACCTAACCCTAACCCTAACCCTGACCCTAAGAGGCCTAACCCAAAACGGAACTCTAAACCTCAGCTGTGCTTGCATGTACGTAACCCTAACCCTAACCCTAACCCTAACCCTAACCCTAACCCTAACCCTAACCCTAACCCTAACCCTAACCCTAACCCTAACCTTAACCCTAACCCTAACCCTAAGTGATCTAACCCAAAACGGAACTCTAAACCTCAGCTGTGCATGGCATGCACTTAACCCTAACCCTAACACTAACCCTAACCCTAACCCTAACCCTAACCCTAACCCTAACCCTAAGAGGCCTAACCCTAAACGCACCTCTAAACCTCAGCTGTGCATGGCATGTACGTAACCCTAACCCTAACCCTTACCCTAACCCTAACTCTAACCCTAACCCTAACCCTAACCCTAACCCTAACCCTAACCCTGACCCTAAGAGTCCTAACCCAAAACGGAACTCTAAACCTCAGCTGTGCATGGCATGCAGTTAACACTAACCCTAACCCTAACCCTAACCCTAACCTTAACCCTAACCCTAACCCTAAGTGACTTAACCCAAAACGGAACTCTAAACCTCAGCTGTGCATGGCATGCACTTAACCCTAACCCTAACCCTAACCCTAACCCTAACCTTAACCCTAACCCTAAGAGGCCTAACCCTAAACGCAACTCTAAACCTCAGCTGTGCATGGCATGTACGTAACCCTAACCCTAACCCTAACCCTAACCCTAACCCTAACCCTAACCCTAACCCTAACGCTGACCCTAAGAGGCCTAACCCAAAACGGAACTCTAAACCTCAGCTGTGCATGGCATGTACGTAACCCTAACCCTAACCCTAACCCTAACCCTAACCCTAACCCTAACCCTAACCCTAACTTTAACCCTAACCCTAACGCTAACCCTAACCCTAACCCTAACCTTAACCCTAACCTTAACCCTAAGTGATCTAACCCAAAACGGAACTCTAAACCTCAGCTGTGCATGGCATGCACTTAACCCTAACCCTAACCCTAACCCTAACCCTAACCCTAACCCTACCCTAACCTAACCCTAATCCTGACCCTAAGAGGCCTAACCCTAGACGGAACTCTAAACCTCAGCTGTGCATGGCAGGTACATAACCCTAACCCTAACCCTAACCCTAACCCTAATCCCCACCCTAACCCTAACCCTAACCCTAACCTTAACCCTAACCCTAAGAGGCCTAACCCTAAACGCAACTCTAAACCTCAGCTGTGCATGGCATGTAGGTAACCCTAACACTAACCCTAACCCTAACCCTAACCCTAAACCTAACCCTAACCCTAACCCTGACCCTAAGAGGCCTAACCCAAAACTGAACTCTAAACCTCAGCTGTGCTTGCATGTACGTAACCCTAACCCTAACCCTAACCCTAACCCTAACCCTAACCCTAACCCTAACCTTAACCCTAACCCTAACCCTAAGTGACCTAACCCAAAACGGAACTCTAAACCTCAGCTGTGCATGGCATGCACTTAACCCTAACCCTAACCCTAACCCTAACCCTAACCTTAACCCTAACCCTAAGAGGCCTAACCTTAAACGCAACTCTAAACCACAGCTGTGCATGGCATGTACGTAACCCTAACCCTAACCCTTACCCTAACCCTAACTCTAACCCTAACCCTAACTTTAACCCTAACCCTAAACTTAACCCTAACCCTAAGAGACCTAACCCTAAACGGAACTCTAAACCTCAGCTGTGCAGGGCAGGTACATAACCCTAAACCTAAACCTAACCCTAACCCTAACCCTAACCCTAACCCTAACCCTAACCCTAACCCTAAGAGACCTAACCCTAAACGGAACTCTAAACCTCAGCTGTGCATGGCATGTACCTAACCCTAACCCTAACCCTAACCCTAACCCTAACCCTAACCCGAACCCTAACCCTAACCCTAATCCTGACCCTAAGAGGCCTAACCCTAAACGCAACTCTAAACCTCAGCTGTGCATGGCATGTACGTAACCCTAACCCTAACCCTAACCCTAACCCTAACCGTAACCCTGACCCTAAGAGTCCTAACCCAAAACGGAACTCTAAACCTCAGCTGTGCATGGCATGCAGTTAACACTAACCCTAACCCTAACCCTAACCCTAACCTTAACCCTAACCCTAACCCTAAGAGGCCTAACCCTAGACGGAACTCTAAACCTCAGCTGTGCATGGCATGCACTTAACCCTAACCCTAACCCTAACCCTAACCCTAACCCTAACCCTAACCCTAAGAGGCCTAACCCTAAACGCAACTCTAAACCTCAGCTGTGCATGGCATGTACGTAACCCTAACCCTAACCCTAACCCTAACCCTAACCCTAACCCTAACCCTAACCCTAACGCTGACCCTAAGAGGCCTAACCCAAAACGGAACTCTAAACCTCAGCTGTGCATGGCATGTACGTAACCCTAACCCTAACCCTAACCCTAACCCTAACCCTAACCCTAACCCTAACCCTAACTTTAACCCTAACCCTAAAGCTAACCCTAACCCTAACCCTAACCTTAACCCTAACCTTAACCCTAAGTGATCTAACCCAAAACGGAACTCTAAACCTCAGCTGTGCATGGCATGCTCTTAACCCTAACCCTAACCCTAACCATAACCCTAACCCTAACCCTAACCCTAACCCTAACCCTAACCCTAATCCTGACCCTAAGAGGCCTAACCCTAGACGGAACTCTAAACCTCAGCTGTGCATGGCATGTACCTAACCCTAACCCTAACCCTAACCCTAATCCTAACCCTAACCCTAACCCTAACGCTAACCCTAACCCTAACCCTAACCCTAACCCTAACCCTAACCCTAACCCTAACCCTAAACGTAACCTTAACCGTAACCCTAAGAGGCCTAACCCTAAACGCAACTCTAAACCTCAGCTGTGCATGGCATGTACGTAACGCTAACCCTAACCCTAACCCTAACACTAAGAGGCCTAACCCTAGACGGAACTCTAAACCTCAGCTGTGCATGGCATGCACTTAACCCTAACCCTAACCCTAACCCTAACCCTAACCCTAACCTTAACCCTAACCCTAAGAGGCCTAACCCTAAACGCAACTCTAAACCTCAGCTGTGCATGGCATGTACGTAACCCTAACCCTAACCCTAACCCTAACCCTAACCCTAACCCTAACCCTAACCCTAACGCTGACCCTAAGAGGCCTAACCCAAAACGGAACTCTAAACCTCAGCTGTGCATGGCATGTACGTAACCCTAACCCTAACCCTAACCCTAACCCTAACCCTAACCCTAACTTTAACCCTAACCCTAAAGCTAACCCTAACCCTAACCCTAACCTTAACCCTAACCTTAACCCTAAGTGATCTAACCCAAAACGGAACTCTAAACCTCAGCTGTGCATGGCATGCACTTAACCCTAACCCTAACCCTAACCCTAACCCTAACCCTAACCCTAACCCTAACCCTAACCCTAACCCTAACCCTAATCCTGACCCTAAGAGGCCTAACCCTAGACGGAACTCTAAACCTCAGCTGTGCATGGCATGTACCTAACCCTAACCCTAACCCTAACCCTAATCCTAACCCTAACCCTAACCCTAACGCTAACCCTAACCCTAACCCTAACCCTAACCCTAACCGTAACCCTAACCCTAACCCTAAACGTAACCTTAACCGTAACCCTAAGAGGCCTAACCCTAAACGCAACTCTAAACCTCAGCTGTGCATGGCATGTAGGTAACCCTAACACTAACCCTAACCCTAACCCTAAACCTAAACCTAACCCTAACCCTAACCCTGACCCTAAGAGGCCTAACCCAAAACGGAACTCTAAACCTCAGCTGTGCTTGCATGTACGTAACCCTAACCCTAACCCTAACCCTAACCCTAACCCTAACCCTAACCCTAACCCTAACCCTAACCCTAACCCTAACCCTAACCCTAACCTTAACCCTAACCCTAACCCTAAGTGATCTAACCCAAAACGGAACTCTAAACCTCAGCTGTGCATGGCATGCACTTAACCCTAACCCTAACCCTAACCC
>NW_026599595.1:927500-940000 GCF_023634155.1 Falco peregrinus | reverse complement strand
AACGGAACTCTAAACCTCAGCTGTGCATGGCATGCACTTACCCTAACCCTAACCCTAACCCTAACCCTTACCCTAACCCTAACTCTAACCCTAACCCTAACCCTAAACTTAACCCTAACCCTAAGAGACCTAACCCTAAACGGAACTCTAAACCTCAGCTGTGCATGGCATGTACGTAACCCTAACCCTAACCCTAACCCTAACCCTAACCCTAACCCTAACCCTAACCCTAACCCTAACCCTAACCCTAACCCTAACCCTAAACTTAACCCTAAGCCTAAGAGGCCTAACCCTGGACGGAACTCTAAACCTCAGCTGTGCATGGCATGTACGTAACCCTAACCCTAACCCTAATCCTAAACCTAACCCTAATCCTGACCCTAAGAGGACTAACCCTTGACGGAACTCTAAACCTCAGCTGAGCATGGCATGTACCTAACCCTAACCCTAACCCTAACCCTCACGCTAACCCGAACACTAACCCTAACCCTAATCCTGACCCTAAGAGGCCTAACCCTAAACGCAACGCTAAACCTCAGCTGTGCACGGCATGTACATAACCCTAACCCTAACCCTAACCCTAACCCTAAGCCTAACGCTAACCCTAACCCTAACCCTAACCCTAACCCTAATCCTGACCCTAAGGGTCCTAACCCTTGACGGAACTCTAAACCTCAGCTGTGCATGGCATGTACGTAACCCTAACCCTAACCCTAACCCTAACCCTAACCCTGACCCTAAGAGGCCGAACCCAAAACGGAACTCTAAACGTCAGATGTGCATGGCATGTACCTAACCCTAACCCTAACCCTAACCCTAACCCTAACCCTAATCCTAATCCTAACCCTAACCCTGACCCTAAAAGGCCTAACCCAAAACGGAACTCTAAACCTCAGCTGTGCATGGCAGGTACATAACCCTAACCCTAACCCTAACCCTAACCCTAACCCTAACCCAAACCTAACCCTAATCCTGACCCTAAGAGGCCTAACCCTTGACGGAACTCTAAACCTCAGCTGTGCATGGCATGTACGTAACCCTAACCCTAACCCTAACCCTAACCCTTACCCTAACCCTAACCCTAACCTTAACCCTAACCCTAAGAGGCCTAACCCTAAATGCATCTCTAAACCTCAGCTGTGCATGGCATGTAGGTAAACCTAACCCTAACCCTAACCCTAACCCTAACCCTAACCCTAACCCTAACCCTGACCCTAAAAGGCCTAACCCAAAACGGAACTCTAAACCTCAGCTGTGCATGTCATGCACTTAACCCTAACCCTAACCCGAACCCTAACCCTAACCCTAACCTTAACCCTAACCCTCACCCTAAAGTGACCTAACCCAAAACGGAACTCTAAACCTCAGATGTGCATGGCATGCACATAACCCTAACCCTAACCCTAACCCTAAGCCTAACCCTAAGCCTAACCCTAACCCTAACCCTAACCCTAACCCTAACCCTAACCCTAACCCTAACCCTAACCCTAACCCTGACCCTAAGAGGCCTAACCCAAAACGGAACTCTAAACCTCAGCTGTGCATGGCATGTACATAACCCTAACCCTAACCCTAACCCTAACCCTAACCCTAACAGTAACTCTAAAAGACCTAACCCTAAACGGAACTCTAAACCTCAGCTGTGCATGGCATGTACCTAACCCTAACCCTAACCCTAACCCTAACCCTAACCCTAACCCTAACCTTAACCCTAACCCTAAGGGTCCTAACCCTTGACGGAACTCTAAACCTCAGCTGTGCATGGCATGTACCTAACCCTAACCCTAACCCTCACGCTAACCCGAACACTAACCCTAACCCTAATCCTGACCCTAAGAGGCCTAACCCTAAACGCAACGCTAAACCTCAGCTGTGCATGGCATGTACGTAACCCTAACCCTAACCCTAACCCTAACCCTAAGCCTAACGCTAACCCTAACCCTGACCCTAAGAGGCCTAACCCAAAACGGAACTCTAAACCTCAGCTGTGCATGGCATGCACTTAACACTAACCCTAACCCTAACCCTAACCCTAACCCTAACCTTAACCCTAACCCTAACCCTGACCCTAAAACTAACTCTAAAAGACCTAAACCTAAACGGAACTCAACCTCAGCTGTGCATGGCATGTACATAACCCTAACCCTAACCCCAACCCTAACCCTAACCCTAACCCTAACCCTAACCCTAACCCTAACCCTAAACTTAACCCTAACCCTAAGAGGCCTAACCTTGGACGTAACTCTAAACCTCAGCTGTGCATGGCATGTACGTAACCCTAACCCTAACCCTAACCCTAACCCTAATCCTAAACCTAACCCTAATCCTGACCCTAAGAGGACTAACCCTTGACGGAACTCTAAACCTCAGCTGAGCATGGCATGTACCTAACCCTAACCCTAACCCTCACGCTAACCCGAACCTTAACCCTAAGCCTAAGAGACCTAACCCTAAACGGAACTCTAAACCTCAGCTGTGCATGGCATGTACGTAACCCTAACCCTAACCCTAACCCTAACCCTAACACTAACTCTAAAAGACCTAACCCTAAACGGAACTCAACCTCAGCTGTGCATGGCATGTACGTAACCCTAACCCTAACCCTAACCCTAACCCTAAGCCTAACGCTAACCCTAACCCTGACCCTAAGAGGCCTAACCCAAAACGGAACTCTAAACCTCAGCTGTGCATGGCATGCACTTAACCCTAACCCTAACCCTAACCCTAACCCTAACCCTAACCTTAACCCTAACCCTAACCCTGACCCTAAGAGGCCTAACCCAAAACGGAACTCTAAACCTCAGCTGTGCATGGCATGCAGTTAACACTAACCCTAACCCTAACCCTAACCCTAACCCTAACCCTAACCCTAACCCTAACCCTAACCCTAACCCTAAACCTAAACCTAACCCTAATGCTAACCCTAACCCTAACCCTGACCCTAAGAGGCCTAACCCTAAACGGAACTCTAAACCTCAGCTGTGCATGGCATGTACATAACCCTAACCCTAACCCTAACCCTAACCCTAACCCTAACCCTAACCCTAACCCTAACCCTAAGAGTCCTAACCCTAGTTGGAACTCTAAACCTCAGCTGTGCATGGCATGCGCTTAACCGTAACCCTAACCCTAACCCTAACCCTAACCCTAACCCTAACCCTAACCCTAACCCTAACCCTAAGAGGCCTAACCTTAAACGCAACTCTAAACCTCAGCTGTGCATGGCATGTAGGTAACCCTAACACTAACCCTAACCCTAACCCTAACCCTAACCCTAACCCTAGCCCTAACCCTAACCCTAACCCTGACCCTAAGAGGCCTAACCCAAAACGGAACTCTAAACCTCAGCTGTGCATGGCATGCAGTTAACACTAACCCTAACCCTAACCCTAACCCTAATCCTAACCTTAACCCTAACCCTAACCCTAAGTGACCTAACCCAAAACGGAACTCTAAACCTCAGCTGTGCATGGCATGCACTTAACCCTAACCCTAACCCTAACCCTAACCCTAACCCTAACCTTAACCCTAACCCTAACCCTAAGTGACCTAACCCAAAACGGAACTCTAAACCTCAGCTGTGCATGGCATGCACATAACCCTAACCCTAACCCTAACCCAAACCTTAACCCTAACCCTAGGAGGCCTAACCCAAAACGGAACTCTAAACCTCTGCTGTGCATGGCATGTACATAACCCTAACCCTAACTCTAACCCTAGAACTTACTCTAAGAGACCTAACCTTAAACGGAACTCTAAACCTCAGCTGTGCATGGCATGTACCTAACCCTAACCCTAACCCTAACCCTAACCCTAACCCTAACCCTAACCCTAACCCTAATCCTAACCCTAAGAGGCCTAACCCTAAACTAAACTCAACCTCAGCTGTGCATGGCATGTACATAACCCTAACCCTAACCCTAACCCTAACCCTAACCCTAACCCTAACCCTAACCCTAACCCTAACCCTGACCCTAAGAGGCCGAACCCAAAACGGAACTCGAAACCTCTAGCTAGTGCATGGCATGCACTTAACCCTAACCCTAACCCTAACCCTAACCCTAACCCTAAACTTAACCCTAAGCCTAAGAGGCCTAACCCTAGACAGAACTCTAAACCTCAGCTGTGCATGGCATGTACCTAACCCTAACCCTAACCCTAACCCTAACCCTAATCCTAAACCTAACCTTAATCCTGACCCTAAGAGGCCTAACCCTTGACGGAACTCTAAACCTCAGCTGTGCATGGCATGTACCTAACCCTAACCCTAACCCTAAGCCTAACCCTAACCCTAACGCTAACCCGAACACTAACCCTAACCCTAATCCTGACCCTAAGAGGCCTAACCCTAAACGCAACTCTAAACCTCAGCTGTGCATGGCATGTACATAACCCTAACCCTAACCCTAACCCTAACACTAACTCTAAAAGACCTAACCCTAAACGGAACTCAACCTCAGCTGTGCATGGCATGTACATAACCCTAACCCTAACCCTAACCCTAAGCCTAACCCTAACCCTAACCCTAACCCTAACCCTAACCCTAAACTTAACCCTAACCCTAAGAGGCCTAACCCTGGACGGAACTCTAAACCTCAGCTGTGCATGGCATGTACGTAACCCTAACCCTAACCCTAACCCTAACCCTAATCCTAAACCTAACCCTAATCCTGACCCTAAGAGGACTAACCCTTGACGGAACTCTAAACCTCAGCTGAGCATGACATGTACCTAACCCTAACCCTAACCCTAACCCTCACGCTAACCCGAACACTAACCCTAACCCTAATCCTGACCCTAAGAGGCCTAACCCTAAACGCAACGCTAAACCTCAGCTGTGCATGGCATGTACGTAACCCTAACCCTAACCCTAACCCTAACCCTAACCCTAAGCCTAACGCTAACCCTAACCCTGACCGTAAGAGGCCTAACCCAAAACGGAACTCTAAACCTCAGCTGTGCATGGCATGCACTTAACCCTAACCCTAACCCTAACCCTAACCCTAACCCTAACCTTAACCCTAACCCTAACCCTGACCCTAAGAGGCCTAACCCAAAACGGAACTCTAAACCTCAGCTGTGCATGGCATGCAGTTAACACTAACCCTAACCCTAACCCTAACCCTAACCCTAACCTTAACCCTAACCCTAACTCTAAGAGACCTAACCCAAAACGGAACTCTAAACCTCAGCTGTGCATGGCATGCACTTAACCGTAACCCTAACCCTAACCCTAACCCTAACCCTAACCCTAACCTTAACCCTAACCCTAACCCTAAGAGGCCTAACCCAAAACGGAACTCTAAACCTCAGCTGTGCACGGCATGCACTTAACCCTAACCCTAACCCTAACCCTAACCCCAACCCTAACCTTAACCCTAACCCTAAGAGGCCTAACCCTAAACGCAACTCTAAACCTCAGCTGTGCATGGCATGTACGTAACCCTAACCCTAACCCTAACCCTAACCCTAACCCTAACCCTAACCCTAAATCTAACCCTGACCCTAACCCTAACCCTAACCCTGACCCTAAGAGGCCTAACCCTAAACGGAACTCTAAACCTCAGCTGTGCATGGCATGTACATAACCCTAACCCTAACCCTAACCCTAACCCTAACCCTAACCCTAACCCTAACCCTAACCCTAACCCTAAGAGTCCTAAACCTAGTTGGAACTCTAAACCTCAGCTGTGCATGGCATGCGCTTAACCGTAACCCTAACCCTAACCCTAACCCTAACCCTAACCCTAACCCTAACCCTAACCCTAACCCTAACCCTAACGCTAACCCTAACCCTAAGAGGCCTAACCTTAAACGCAACTCTAAACCTCAGCTGTGCATGGCATGTAGGTAACCCTAACACTAACCCTAACCCTAACCCTAACCCTAACCCTAACCCTAGCCCTAACCCTAACCCTAACCCTGACCCTAAGAGGCCTAACCCAAAACGGAACTCTAAACCTCAGCTGTGCATGGCATGCAGTTAACACTAACCCTAACCCTAACCCTAACCCTAATCCTAACCTTAACCCTAACCCTAACCCTAAGTGACCTAACCCAAAACGGAACTCTAAACCTCAGCTGTGCATGGCATGCACTTAACCCTAACCCTAACCCTAACCCTAACCCTAACCCTAACCTTAACCCTAACCCTAACCCTAAGTGACCTAACCCAAAACGGAACTCTAAACCTCAGCTGTGCATGGCATGCACATAACCCTAACCCTAACACTAACCCTAACCTTAACCCTAACCCTAAGAGGCCTAACCCAAAACGGAACTCTAAACCTCTGCTGTGCATGGCATGTACATAACCCTAACCCTAACCCTAACCCTAACACTAACTCTAAGAGACCTAACCTTAAACGGAACTCTAAACCTCAGCTGTGCATGGCATGTACCTAACCCTAACCCTAACCCTAACCCTAACCCTAACCCTAACCCTAACCCTAATCCTTACCCTAAGAGGCCTAACCCTAAACTAAACTCAACCTCAGCTGTGCATGGCATGTACATAACCCTAACCCTAACCCTAACCCTAACCCTAACCCTAACCCTAACCCTAACCCTAACCCTGACCCTAAGAGGCCGAACCCAAAACGGAACTCGAAACCTCTAGCTAGTACATGGCATGCACTTAACCCTAACCCTAACCCTAACCCTAACCGTAACCCTAACCCTAAACTTAACCCTAAGCCTAAGAGGCCTAACCCTAGACGGAACTCTAAACCTCAGCTGTGCATGGCATGTACGTAACCCTAACCCTAACCCTAACCCTAACCCTAACCCTAACCCTAACCCTAACCCTAACCCTAACCTTAACCCTAACCCTAACCCTGACCCTAAGAGGCCTAACCCAAAACGGAACTCTAAACCTCAGCTGTGCATGGCATGCAGTTAACACTAACCCTAACCCTAACCCTAACCCTAACCCTAACCCTAACCTTAACCCTAACCCTAACTCTAAGAGACCTAACCCAAAACGGAACTCTAAACCTCAGCTGTGCATGGCATGCACTTAACCGTAACCCTAACCCTAACCCTAACCCTAACCCTAACCTTAACCCTAACCCTAACCCTAAGAGGCCTAACCCAAAACGGAACTCTAAACCTCAGCTGTGCACGGCATGCACTTAACCCTAACCCTAACCCTAACCCTAACCCCAACCCTAACCTTAACCCTAACCCTAAGAGGCCTAACCCTAAACGCAACTCTAAACCTCAGCTGTGCATGGCATGCACTTAACCCTAACCCTAACCCTAACCCTAACCCTAACCCTAACCCTAACCCTAACGCTGACCCTAGGAGGCCTAACCCAAAACGGAACTCTAAACCTCAGCTGTGCATGGCATGCAGTTAACACTAACCCTAACCCTAACCCTAACCCTAACCCTAACCCTAACCCTAACCCTAACGCTGACCCTAAGAGGCCTAACCCAAAACGGAACTCTAAACCTCTGCTGTGCATGGCATGCACTTAACCCTAACCCTAACCCTAACCCTAACCCTAACCTTAACCCTAACCCTAAGAGGCCTAATCCTAAACGCAACTCTAAACCTCAGCTGTGCATGGCATGTACTTAACCCTAACCCTAACCCTAACCCTAACCCTAACCCTAACCCTAACCCTAACCCTAACCCTAACATTAACCCTAACCCTAAGAGGCCTAACCCTAAACGCAACTCTAAACCTCAGCTGTGCATGGCATGTAGGTAACCCTAACACTAACCCTAACCCTAACCCTAAACCTAAACCTAACCCTAACCCTAACCCTGACCCTAAGAGGCCTAACCCAAAACGGAACTCTAAACCTCAGCTGTGCTTGCATGTACGTAACCCTAACCCTAACCCTAACCCTAACCCTAACCCTAACCCTAACCCTAACCCTAACCTTAACCCTAACCCTAACCCTAAGTGATCTAACCCAAAACGGAACTCTAAACCTCAGCTGTGCATGGCATGCACTTAACCCTAACCCTAACCCTAACCCTAACCCTAACCCTAACCTTAACCCTAACCCTAAGAGGCCTAACCTTAAACGCAACTGTAAACCACAGCTGTGCATGGCATGTACGTAACCCTAACCCTAACCCTTACCCTAACCCTAACTCTAACCCTAACCCTAACCCTAACCCTAACCCTAAACTTAACCCTAACCCTAAGAGACCTAACCCTAAACGGAACTCTAAACCTCAGCTGTGCAGGGCAGGTACATAACCCTAACCCTAACCCTAACCCTAACCCTAACCCTAACCCTAACCCTAACCCTAAACCTAACCCTAACCCTAAGAGACCTAACCCTAAACGGAACTCTAAACCTCAGCTGTGCATGGCATGTACCTAACCCTAACCCTAACCCTAACCCTAACCCGAACCCTAACCCTAACCCTAATCCTGACCCTAAGAGGCCTAACCCTAAACACAACTCTAAACCTCAGCTGTGCATGGCATGTACGTAACCCTAACCCTAACCCTAAACCTAACCCTAACCCTAACCCTAACCCTAACCCTAACCCTGACCCTAAGAGTCCTAACCCAAAACGGAACTCTAAACCTCAGCTGTGCATGGCATGCAGTTAACACTAACCCTAACCCTAACCCTAACCCTAACCTTAACCCTAACCCTAACCCTAAGTGACTTAACCCAAAACGGAACTCTAAACCTCAGCTGTGCATGGCATGCACTTAACCCTAACCCTAACCCTAACCCTAACCCTAACCTTAACCCTAACCCTAAGAGGCCTAACCCTAAACGCAACTCTAAACCTCAGCTGTGCATGGCATGTACGTAACCCTAACCCTAACCATAACCCTAACCCTAACCCTAACCCTAACCCTAACCCTAACGCTGACCCTAAGAGGCCTAACCCAAAACGGAACTCTAAACCTCAGCTGTGCATGGCATGTACGTAACCCTAACCCTAACCCTAACCCTAACCCTAACCCTATCCCTAACCCTAACTTTAACCCTAACCCTAACGCTAACCCTAACCCTAACCCTAACCTTAACCCTAACCTTAACCCTAAGTGATCTAACCCAAAACGGAACTCTAAACCTCAGCTGTGCATGGCATGCACTTAACCCTAACCCTAACCCTAACCCTAACCCTAACCCTAACCCTACCCTAACCTAACCCTAATCCTGACCCTAAGAGGCCTAACCCTAGACGGAACTCTAAACCTCAGCTGTGCATGGCAGGTACATAACCCTAACCCTAACCCTAACCCTAACCCTAACCCTAACCCTAACCCTAACCCTAACCCTACACCTAACCCTAATCCTGACCCTAAGGGGCCTAACCCTTGACGGAACTCTATAACCTCAGCTGTGCATGGCATGTACCTAACCCTAACCCTTACCCTAACCCTAATCCTAACCCTAACCCTAACCCTAATGCTAACCCTAACCCTAACCCTAACCCTAACCCTAACCCTAACCCTAACCCTAACCCTAACCCGAACCCTAACCCTAACCCTAATCCTGACCCTAAGAGGCCTAACCCTAAACGCAACTCTAAACCTCAGCTGTGCATGGCATGTACGTAACCCTAACCCTAACCCTAACCCTAACCCTAACCCTAACCCTAAACCTGACCCTAAGAGTCCTAACCCAAAACGGAACTCTAAACCTCAGCTGTGCATGGCATGCAGTTAACACTAACCCTAACCCTAACCCTAACCCTAACCTTAACCCTAACCCTAACCCTAAGTGACCTATCCCAAAACGGAACTCTAAACCTCAGCTGTGCATGGCATGCACTTAACCCTAACCCTAACCCTAACCCTAACCCTAACCTTAACCCTAACCCTAAGAGGCCTAACCCTAAACGCAACTCTAAACCTCAGCTGTGCATGGCATGTACGTAACCCTAACCCTAACCCTAACCCTAACCCTAACCCTAACCCTAACCCTAACCCTAACCCTAACCCTAACGCTGACCCTAAGAGGCCTAACCCAAAACGGAACTCTAAACCTCAGCTGTGCATGGCATGTACGTAACCCTAACCCTAACCCTAACCCTAACCCTAACCCTAACTTTAACCCTAAACCTATCGCTAACCCTAACCCTAACCCTAACCCTAACCCTAACCTTAACCCTAACCTTAACCCTAAGTGATCTAACCCAAAACGGAACTCTAAACCTCAGCTGTGCATGGCATGCACTTAACCCTAACCCTAACCCTAACCCTAACCCTAACCCTAACCGTAATCCTGACCCTAAGAGGCCTAACCCTAGACGGAACTCTAAACCTCAGCTGTGCATGGCAGGTACATAACCCTAACCCTAACCCTAACCCTAACACTAACCCTAACCCTAACCCTAACCCTAACCCTAAACCTAACCCCAATCCTGACCCTAAGGGGCCTAACCCTTGACGGAACTCTAAACCTCAGCTGTGCATGGCATGTACCTAACCCTAACCCTAACCCTAACCCTAACCCTAACCCTAACCCTAACCCTAACCCTGACCCTAAGAGGCCTAACCCAAAACGGAACTCTAAACCTCAGCTGTGCATGGCATGCAGTTAACCCTAACCCTAACCCTAACTCTAACCCTAACCCTAACCCTAACCCTAACCCTAACCTTAACCCTAACCCTAATCCTGACCCTAAGAGGCCTAACCCTAAACGCAACTCTAAACCTCAGCTGTGCATGGCATGCACTTAACCGTAATTGTAACCGTAACCGTAACCGTAACCGTAACCGTAACCCTAACCCTAACCCTAACCCTAACCCTAACCCTAACGCTAACCCTAACCCTAACCCTAACCCTAACCCTAACCTTAACCCTAACCCTTAGAGGCCTAACCCTAAACGCAACTCTAAACCTCAGCTGTGCATGGCATGTAGGATACCCTAACCCTAACCCTAGCCCTAACCTTAACCCTAACGCTAACCCTAACCCTAACCCTGACCCTAAGAGGCCTAACCCTTGACGGAACTCTAAACCTCAGCTGTGCATTGCATGCACTTAACCCTAACCCTAACCCTAACCCTAACACTAACCCTAACCCTAACCCTAACCCTAACCCTAACCCTAACCCTAACTCTAATCCTGACCCTATGGGGCCTACCCCTTGACGGAACTCTAAACCTCAGCTGTGCATGGCATGTACATAACCCTAACCCTAACCCTAACCCTAACCCTAACCCTAACCCTAACCCTAACCCTAACCCTAAGAGGCCTAACCCTAAACGCAACTCTAAACCTCAGCTGTGCATGGCTTGTACGTAACCCTAACCCTAACCCTAACCCTAACCCTAACCCTGACCCTAAGAGGCCTAACCCTAAACGCAACTCTAAACCTCAGCTGTGCATGGCATGCAGTTAACACTAACCCTAACCCTAACCCTAACCCTAACCCTAACCCTAACCCTAACCCTAACCCTGACCCTAAGAGGCCTAACCCAAAACGGAACTCTAAACCTCAGCTGTGCATGGCATGCAGTTAACCCTAACCCTAACCCTAACCCTAACCCTAACCTTAACCCTAACCCTAAGAGGCCTAACCCTAAACGCAACTCTAAACCTCAGCTGTGCATGGCATGTACGTAACCCTAACCCTAACCCCAACCCTAACCCTAACCCTAACCCTAACCCTAACCCTAACCCTAATCCTGACCCTAAGAGGCCTAACCCAAAACGGAACTCTAAACCTCAGCTGTGCATGGCATGTACGTAACCCTAACCCTAACCCTAACCCTAACCCTAACCCTAACCCTAACCCTAAACGTAACCTTAACCGTAACCCTAAGAGGCCTAACCCTAAACGCAACTCTAAACCTCAGCTGTGCATGGCATGTAGGTAACCCTAACACTAACCCTAACCCTAACCCTAACCCTAAACCTAACCCTAACCCTAACCCTGACCCTAAGAGGCCTAACCCAAAACGGAACTCTAAACCTCAGCTGTGCTTGCATGTACGTAACCCTAACCCTAACCCTAACCCTAACCCTAACCCTAACCCTAACCTTAACCCTAACCCTAACCCTATGTGACCTAACCCAAAACTAAACTCTAAACCTCAGCTGTGCATGGCATGCACTTAACCCTAACCCTAACCCTAACCCTAACCCTAACCCTAACCGTAACGCTAACCGTAACCCTAACTCTAATCCTGACCCTATGGGGCCTAACCCTTGACGGAACTCTAAACCTCAGCTGTGCATGGCATGTACATATCCCTAACCCTAACCCTAACCCTAACCCTAACCCTAACCCGAACCCTAACCCTAATCCTAACACTAACCCTGACCCTAAGAGGCCTAACCCAAAACCGAACTCTAAACCTCAGCTGTGCATTGCATGCACTTAAACCTAACCCTAACCCTAACCCTAACCCTAACCCTAACCCTAACCCTGACCCTAAGAGGCCTAACCCAAAACGGAACTCTAAACCTCAGCTGTGCATGGCATGAAGTTAACACTAACCCTAACCCTAACCCTAACCCTAACCCTAACCTTAACCCTAACCCTAACCCTAAGTGACCTA
>NW_026599595.1:905000-907500 GCF_023634155.1 Falco peregrinus | reverse complement strand
CCAAAACCGAACTCTAAACCTCAGCTGTGCATTGCATGCACTTAAACCTAACCCTAACCCTAACCCTAACCCTAACCCTAACCCTAACCCTGACCCTAAGAGGCCTAACCCAAAACGGAACTCTAAACCTCAGCTGTGCATGGCATGAAGTTAACACTAACCCTAACCCTAACCCTAACCCTAACCCTAACCTTAACCCTAACCCTAACCCTAAGTGACCTAACCCAAAACGAAACTCTAAACCTCAGCTGTGCATGGCATGAACTTAACCCTAACCCTAACCCTAACCCTAACCCTAACCCTAACCCTAACCGTAATCCTTAACCCTAACCCTAAGAGGCCTAACCCTAAACGCAACTCTAAACCTCAGCTGTGCATGGCATGTAGGTAACCCTAACACTAACCCTAACCCTAACCCTAACCCTAAACCTAACCCTAACCCTAACCCTGACCCTAAGAGGCCTAACCCAAAACGGAACTCTAAACCTCAGCTGTGCTTGGCATGTACCTAACCCTAACCCTAACCCTAACCCTAACCCTAACCCTAACCCTAACCTTAACCCTAACCCTAACCCTAAGTGACCTAACCCAAAACGGAACTCTAAACCTCAGCTGTGCATGGCATGCACTTAACCCTAACCCTAACCCTAACCCTAACCCTTACCCTAACCCTAACCCTAACCCTAACCCTAACCCTAAACTTAACCCTAACCCTAAGAGCCCTAACCCTAAACGGAACTCTAAACCTCAGCTGTGCATGGCATGTACGTAACCCTAACCCTAACCCTAACCCTAACCCTAACCCTAACCCTAACCCTAACCCTAACCCTAATCCTAACCCTAACCCTAACCCTAAACTTAACCCTAAGCCTAAGAGGCCTAACCCTGGACGGAACTCTAAACCTCAGCTGTGCATGGCATGTACGTAACCCTAACCCTAACCCTAATCCTAAACCTAACCCTAATCCTGACCCTAAGAGGACTAACCCTTGACGGAACTCTAAACCTCAGCTGAGCATGGCATGTACCTAACCCTAACCCTAACCCTAACCCTCACGCTAACCCGAACACTAACCCTAACCCTAATCCTGACCCTAAGAGGCCTAACCCTAAACGCAACGCTAAACCTCAGCTGTGCACGGCATGTACATAACCCTAACCCTAACCCTAAACCTAAGCCTAACGCTAACCCTAACCCTAACCCTAACCCTAACCCTAACCCTAATCCTGACCCTAAGGGTCCTAACCCTTGACGGAACTCTAAACCTCAGCTGTGCATGGCATGTACGTAACCCTAACCCTAACCCTAACCCTAACCCTAACCCTGACCCTAAGAGGCCGAACCCAAAACGGAACTCTAAACGTCAGCTCTGCATGGCATGTACCTAACCCTAACCCTAACCCTAACCCTAACCCTAACCCTAATCCTAATCCTAACCCTAACCCTGACCCTAAAAGGCCTAACCCAAAACGGAACTCTAAACCTCAGCTGTGCATGGCAGGTACATAACCCTAAACCTAACCCTAACCGTAACCCTAACCCTAACCCTAAACCTAACCCTAATCCTGACCCTAAGAGGCCTAACCCTTGACGGAACTCTAAACCTCAGCTGTGCATGGCATGTACCTAACCCTAACCCTAACCCTAACCCTAACCCTAACCCTAATCCTGACCCTAAGAGGCCTAACCCTAAATGCAACTCTAAACCTCAGCTGTGCATGGCATGTACGTAACCCTAACCCTAACCCTAACCCTAACCCTTACCCTAACCCTAACCCTAACCTTAACCCTAACCCTAAGAGGCCTAACCCTAAATGCATCTCTAAACCTCAGCTGTGCATGGCATGTAGGTAACCCTAACCCTAACCCTAACCCTAACCCTAACCCTAACCCTAACCCTAACCCTGACCCTAAAAGGCCTAACCCAAAACGGAACTCTAAACCTCAGCTGTGCATGTCATGCACTTTACCCTAACCCTAACGCTAACCCTAACCCTAACCCTAACCTTAACCCTAACCCTCACCCTAAAGTGACCTAACCCAAAACGGAACTCTAAACCTCAGATGTGCATGGCATGCACATAACCCTAACCCTAACCCTAAGCCTAACCCTAAGCCTAAGCCTAACCCTAACCCTAACCCTAACCCTAACCCTAACCCTAACCTGACCCTAACCCTAACCCTGACCCTAAGAGGCCTAACCCAAAACGGAACTCTAAACCTCAGCTGTGCATGGCATGTACATAACCCTAACCCTAACCCTAACCCTAACCCTAACCCTAGCAGTAACTCTAAAAGACCTAACCCTAAACGGAACTCTAAACCTCAGCTGTGCATGGCATGTACCTAACCCTAACCCTAACCCTAACCCTAACCCTAACCCTAACCTTAACCCTAACCCTAAGGGTCCTAACCCTTGACGGAACTCAAAACCTCAGCTGTGCATGGCATGTACCTAACCCTAACCCTAACCCTCACGCTAACCCGAACACTAACCCT
>NW_026599595.1:887500-902500 GCF_023634155.1 Falco peregrinus | reverse complement strand
ACTAACTCTAAAAGACCTAACCCTAAACGGAACTCAACCTCAGCTGTGCATGGCATGTACATAACCCTAACCCTAACCCTAACCCTAACCCTAACCCTAACCCTAACCCTAACCCTAACCCTAACCCTAACCCTAACCCTAACCCTAACCCTAACCCTAACCCTAACCCTAACCCTGACCCTAAGACGCCTAACCCAAAACGGAACTCTAAACCTCAGCTGTGCATGGCATGTACATAACCCTAACCCTAACCCTAACCCTAACCCTAACCCTAGCAGTAACTCTAAAAGACCTTACCCTAAACGGAACTCTAAACCTCAGCTGTGCATGTCATGTACCAAACCCTAACCCTAACCCTAACCCTAACCCTAACCCTAACCTTAACCCTAACCCTAAGGGTCCTAACCCTTGACGGAACTCAAAACCTCAGCTGTGCATGGCATGTACCTAACCCTAACCCTAACCCTCACGCTAACCCGAACACTAACCCTAACCCTAATCCTGACCCTAAGAGGCCTAACCCTAAACGCAACGCTAAACCTCAGCTGTGCATGGCATGTACGTAACCCTAACCCTAACCCTAACCCTAACCCTAAGCCTAACGCTAACCCTAACCCTGACCCTAAGAGGCCTAACCCAAAACGGAACTCTAAACCTCAGCTGTGCATGGCATGCACTTAACCCTAACCCTAACCCTAACCCTAACCCTAACCCTAACCCTAACCCTAACCTTAACCCTAACCCTAACCCTGACCCTAACACTAACTCTAAAAGACCTAAACCTAAACGGAACTCAACCTCAGCTGTGCATGGCATGTACATAACCCTAACCCTAACCCTAACCCTAACCCTAACCCTAACCCTAACCCTAACCCTAACCCTAAACTTAACCCTAACCCTAAGAGGCCTAACCTTGGACGGAACTCTAAACCTCAGCTGTGCATGGCATGTACGTAACCCTAACCCTAACCCTAACCCTAACCCTAACCCTAATCCTAAACCTAACCCTAATCCTGACCCTAAGAGGACTAACCCTTGACGGAACTCTAAACCTCAGCTGAGCATGGCATGTACCTAACCCTAACCCTATACCCTCACGCTAACCCGAACACTAACCCTAACCCTAATCCTGACCCTAAGAGGCCTAACCCTAAACGCAACGCTAAACCTCAGCTGTGCATGGCATGTACGTAACCCTAACCCTAACCCTAACCCTAACCCTAAGCCTAACGCTAACCCTAACCCTGACCCTAAGAGGCCTAACCCAAAACGGAACTCTAAACCTCAGCTGTGCATGGCATGCACTTAACCCTAACCCTAACCCTAACCCTAACCCTAACCCTAACCTTAACCCTAACCCTAACCCTGACCCTAAGAGGCCTAACCCAAAACGGAACTCTAAACCTCAGCTGTGCATGGCATGCAGTTAACACTAACCCTAACCCTAACCCTAACCCTAACCCTAACCCTAACCCTAACCCTAACCCTAAGTGACCTAACCCAAAACGAAACTCTAAACCTCAGCTGTGCATGGCATGCACTTAACCGTAACCCTAACCCTAACCCTAACCCTAACCCCAACCCTAACCTTAACCCTAACCCTAAGAGGCCTAACCCTAAACGCATCTCTAAACCTCAGCTGTGCATGGCATGTACGTAACCCTAACCCTAACCCTAAACCTAACCCTAATCCTAACCCTAACCCTAAACCTAACCCTGACCCTAACCCTAACCCTAACCCTGACCCTAAGAGGCCTAACCCTAAACGGAACTCTAAACCTCAGCTGTGCATGGCATGTACATAACCCTAACCCTAACCCTAACCCTAACCCTAACCCTAACCCTAACCCTAACCCTAAGAGTCCTAACCCTAGTTGGAACTCTAAACCTCAGCTGTGCATGGCATGCGCTTAACCGTAACCCTAACCCTAACCCTAACCCTAACCCTAACCCTAACCCTAACCCTAACCCTAACCCTAAGAGGCCTAACCTTAAACGCAACTCTAAACTTCAGCTGTGCATGGCATGTAGGTAACCCTAACACTAACCCTAACCCTAACCCTAACCCTAACCCTAACCCTAGCCCTAACCCTAACCGTAACCCTGACCCTAAGAGGCCTAACCCAAAACGGAACTCTAAACCTCAGCTGTGCATGGCATGCAGTTAACACTAACCCTAACCCTAACCCTAACCCTAATCCTAACCTTAACCCTAACCCTAACCCTAAGTGACCTAACCCAAAACGGAACTCTAAACCTCAGCTGTGCATGGCATGCACTTAACCCTAACCCTAACCCTAACCCTAACCCTAACCCTAACCTTAACCCTAACCCTAACCCTAAGTGACCTAACCCAAAACGGAACTCTAAACCTCAGCTGTGCATGGCATGCACATAACCCTAACCCTAACCCTAACCCTAACCTTAACCCTAACCCTAGGAGGCCTAACACAAAACGGAACTCTAAAACTCTGCTGTGCATGGCATGTACATAACCCTAACCCTAACTCTAACCCTAAAACTTACTCTAAGAGACCTAACCTTAAACGGAACTCTAAACCTCAGCTGTGCATGGCATGTACCTAACCCTAACCCTAACCCTAACCCTAACCCTAACCCTAACCCTAATCCTAACCCTAAGAGGCCTAACCCTAGACGGAACTCTAAACCTCAGCTGTGCATGGCATGTACGTAACCCTAACCCTAACCCTAACCCTAACCCTAATCCTAAACCTAACCTTAATCCTGACCCTAAGAGGCCTAACCCTTGACGGAACTCTAAACCTCAGCTGTGCATGGCATGTACCTAACCCTAACCCTAACCCTAAGCCTAACCCTAACCCTAACGCTAACCCGAACACTAACCCTAACCCTAATCCTGACCCTAAGAGGCCTAACCCTAAACGCAACTCTAAACCTCAGCTGTGCATGGCATGTACATAACCCTAACCCTAACCCTAACCCTAACACTAACTCTAAAAGACCTAACCCTAAACGGAACTCAACCTCAGCTGTGCATGGCATGTACATAACCCTAACCCTAACCCTAACCCTAACCCTAACCCTAACCCTAACCCTAACCCTAACCCTAACCCTAAACTTAACCCTAACCCTAAGAGGCCTAACCCTGGACGGAACTCTAAACCTCAGCTGTGCATGGCATGTACGTAACCCTAACCCTAACCCTAACCCTAACCCTAATCCTAAACCTAACCCTAATCCTGACCCTAAGAGGACTAACCCTTGACGGAACTCTAAACCTCAGCTGAGCATGACATGTACCTAAACCTAACCCTAACCCTAACCCTCACGCTAACCTGAACACTAACCCTAACCCTAATCCTGACCCTAAGAGGCCTAACCCTAAACGCAACGCTAAACCTCAGCTGTGCATGGCATGTACGTAACCCTAACCCTAACCCTAACCCTAACCCTAACCCTAACCCTAACCCTAACCCTAACCCTGACCCTAAGAGGCCTAACCCAAAACGGAACTCTAAACCTCAGCTGTGCATGGCATGCACTTAACCCTAACCCTAACCCTAACCCTAACCCTAACCCTAACCCTAACCTTAACCCTAACCCTAACCCTGACCCTAAGAGGCCTAACCCAAAACGGAACTCTAAACCTCAGCTGTGCATGGCATGCAGTTAACACTAACCCTAACCCTAACCCTAACCCTAACCCTAACCCTAACCTTAACCCTAACCCTAACTCTAAGAGACCTAACCCAAAACGGAACTCTAAACCTCAGCTGTGCATGGCATGCACTTAACCGTAACCCTAACCCTAACCCTAACCCTAACCCTAACCTTAACCCTAACCCTAACCCTAAGAGGCCTAACCCAAAACGCAACTCTAAACCTCAGCTGTGCACGGCATGCACTTAACCCTAACCCTAACCCTAACCCTAACCCTAACCTTAACCCTAACCCTTAGAGGCCTAACCCTAAACGCAACTCTAAACCTCAGCTGTGCATGGCATGTAGGATACCCTAACCCTAACCCTAGCCCTAACCTTAACCCTAACGCTAACCCTAACCCTAACCCTGACCCTAAGAGGCCTAACCCTTGACGGAACTCTAAACCTCAGCTGTGCATTGCATGCACTTAACCCTAACCCTAACCCTAACCCTAACACTAACCCTAACCCTAACCCTAACCCTAACCCTAACCCTAACCCTAACTCTAATCCTGACCCTATGGGGCCTACCCCTTGACGGAACTCTAAACCTCAGCTGTGCATGGCATGTACATAACCCTAACCCTAACCCTAACCCTAACCCTAACCCTAACCCTAACCCTAACCCTAAGAGGCCTAACCCTAAACGCAACTCTAAACCTCAGCTGTGCATGGCTTGTACGTAACCCTAACCCTAACCCTAACCCTAACCCTAACCCTGACCCTAAGAGGCCTAACCCTAAACGCAACTCTAAACCTCAGCTGTGCATGGCATGCAGTTAACACTAACCCTAACCCTAACCCTAACCCTAACCCTAACCCTAACCCTAACCCTAACCCTGACCCTAAGAGGCCTAACCCAAAACGGAACTCTAAACCTCAGCTGTGCATGGCATGCAGTTAACCCTAACCCTAACCCTAACCCTAACCCTAACCTTAACCCTAACCCTAAGAGGCCTAACCCTAAACGCAACTCTAAACCTCAGCTGTGCATGGCATGTACGTAACCCTAACCCTAACCCCAACCCTAACCCTAACCCTAACCCTAACCCTAACCCTAACCCTAATCCTGACCCTAAGAGGCCTAACCCAAAACGGAACTCTAAACCTCAGCTGTGCATGGCATGTACGTAACCCTAACCCTAACCCTAACCCTAACCCTAACCCTAACCCTAACCCTAACCCTAACCTTAACCCTAACCCTAAGAGGCCTAACCCTAAACGCAACTCTAAACCTCAGCTGTGCATGGCATGTAGGTAACCCTAACACTAACCCTAACCCTAACCCTAACCCTAAACCTAACCCTAACCCTAACCCTGACCCTAAGAGGCCTAACCCAAAACGGAACTCTAAACCTCAGCTGTGCTTGCATGTACGTAACCCTAACCCTAACCCTAACCCTAACCCTAACCCTAACCCTAACCTTAACCCTAACCCTAACCCTATGTGACCTAACCCAAAACTAAACTCTAAACCTCAGCTGTGCATGGCATGCACTTAACCCTAACCCTAACCCTAACCCTAACCCTAACCCTAACCGTAACGCTAACCGTAACCCTAACTCTAATCCTGACCCTATGGGGCCTAACCCTTGACGGAACTCTAAACCTCAGCTGTGCATGGCATGTACATATCCCTAACCCTAACCCTAACCCTAACCCTAACCCTAACCCTAACCCGAACCCTAACCCTAATCCTAACACTAACCCTGACCCTAAGAGGCCTAACCCAAAACCGAACTCTAAACCTCAGCTGTGCATTGCATGCACTTAAACCTAACCCTAACCCTAACCCTAACCCTAACCCTAACCCTAACCCTGACCCTAAGAGGCCTAACCCAAAACGGAACTCTAAACCTCAGCTGTGCATGGCATGAAGTTAACACTAACCCTAACCCTAACCCTAACCCTAACCCTAACCTTAACCCTAACCCTAACCCTAAGTGACCTAACCCAAAACGAAACTCTAAACCTCAGCTGTGCATGGCATGCACTTAACCCTAACCCTAACCCTAACCCTAACCCTAACCCTAACCCTAACCGTAATCCTTAACCCTAACCCTAAGAGGCCTAACCCTAAACGCAACTCTAAACCTCAGCTGTGCATGGCATGTAGGTAACCCTAACACTAACCCTAACCCTAACCCTAACCCTAAACCTAACCCTAACCCTAACCCTGACCCTAAGAGGCCTAACCCAAAACGGAACTCTAAACCTCAGCTGTGCTTGGCATGTACCTAACCCTAACCCTAACCCTAACCCTAACCCTAACCCTAACCTTAACCCTAACCCTAACCCTAAGTGACCTAACCCAAAACGGAACTCTAAACCTCAGCTGTGCATGGCATGCACTTAACCCTAACCCTAACCCTAACCCTAACCCTTACCCTAACCCTAACCCTAACCCTAACCCTAACCCTAAACTTAACCCTAACCCTAAGAGCCCTAACCCTAAACGGAACTCTAAACCTCAGCTGTGCATGGCATGTACGTAACCCTAACCCTAACCCTAACCCTAACCCTAACCCTAACCCTAACCCTAACCCTAACCCTAACCCTAACCCTAACCCTAACCCTAACCCTAAACTTAACCCTAAGCCTAAGAGGCCTAACCCTGGACGGAACTCTAAACCTCAGCTGTGCATGGCATGTACGTAACCCTAACCCTAACCCTAATCCTAAACCTAACCCTAATCCTGACCCTAAGAGGACTAACCCTTGACGGAACTCTAAACCTCAGCTGAGCATGGCATGTACCTAACCCTAACCCTAACCCTAACCCTCACGCTAACCCGAACACTAACCCTAACCCTAATCCTGACCCTAAGAGGCCTAACCCTAAACGCAACGCTAAACCTCAGCTGTGCACGGCATGTACATAACCCTAACCCTAACCCTAAACCTAAGCCTAACGCTAACCCTAACCCTAACCCTAACCCTAACCCTAACCCTAATCCTGACCCTAAGGGTCCTAACCCTTGACGGAACTCTAAACCTCAGCTGTGCATGGCATGTACGTAACCCTAACCCTAACCCTAACCCTAACCCTAACCCTGACCCTAAGAGGCCGAACCCAAAACGGAACTCTAAACGTCAGCTCTGCATGGCATGTACCTAACCCTAACCCTAACCCTAACCCTAACCCTAACCCTAATCCTAATCCTAACCCTAACCCTGACCCTAAAAGGCCTAACCCAAAACGGAACTCTAAACCTCAGCTGTGCATGGCAGGTACATAACCCTAAACCTAACCCTAACCGTAACCCTAACCCTAACCCTAAACCTAACCCTAATCCTGACCCTAAGAGGCCTAACCCTTGACGGAACTCTAAACCTCAGCTGTGCATGGCATGTACCTAACCCTAACCCTAACCCTAACCCTAATCCTGACCCTAAGAGGCCTAACCCTAAATGCAACTCTAAACCTCAGCTGTGCATGGCATGTACGTAACCCTAACCCTAACCCTAACCCTAACCCTTACCCTAACCCTAACCCTAACCTTAACCCTAACCCTAAGAGGCCTAACCCTAAATGCATCTCTAAACCTCAGCTGTGCATGGCATGTAGGTAACCCTAACCCTAACCCTAACCCTAACCCTAACCCTAACCCTAACCCTAACCCTGACCCTAAAAGGCCTAACCCAAAACGGAACTCTAAACCTCAGCTGTGCATGTCATGCACTTTACCCTAACCCTAACGCTAACCCTAACCCTAACCCTAACCTTAACCCTAACCCTCACCCTAAAGTGACCTAACCCAAAACGGAACTCTAAACCTCAGATGTGCATGGCATGCACATAACCCTAAGCCTAACCCTAAGCCTAACCCTAAGCCTAACCCTAACCCTAACCCTAACCCTAACCCTAACCCTAACCCTAACCCTAACCCTAACCCTAACCCTGACCCTAAGAGGCCTAACCCAAAAGTGAACTCTAAACCTCAGCTGTGCATGGCATGTACATAACCCTAACCCTAACCCTAACCCTAACCCTAACCCTAGCAGTAACTCTAAAAGACCTAACCCTAAACGGAACTCTAAACCTCAGCTGTGCATGGCATGTACCTAACCCTAACCCTAACCCTAACCCTAACCCTAACCCTAACCTTAACCCTAACCCTAAGGGTCCTAACCCTTGACGGAACTCAAAACCTCAGCTGTGCATGGCATGTACCTAACCCTAACCCTAACCCTCACGCTAACCCGAACACTAACCCTAACCCTAATCCTGACCCTAAGAGGCCTAACCCTAAACGCAACGCTAAACCTCAGCTGTGCATGGCATGTACGTAACCCTAACCCTAACCCTAACCCTAACCCTAAGCCTAACGCTAACCCTAACCCTGACCCTAAGAGGCCTAACCCAAAACGGAACTCTAAACCTCAGCTGTGCATGGCATGCACTTAACCCTAACCCTAACCCTAACCCTAACCCTAACCCTAACCCTAACGCTAACCTTAACCCTAACCCTAACCCTGACCCTAACACTCACTCTAAAAGACCTAAACCTAAACGGAACTCAACCTCAGCTGTGCATGGCATGTACATAACCCTAACCCTAACCCTAACCCTAACCCTAACCCTAACCCTAACCCTAACCCTAACCCTAAACTTAACCCTAACCCTAAGAGGCCTAACCTTGGACGGAACTCTAAACCTCAGCTGTGCATGGCATGTACGTAACCCTAACCCTAACCCTAACCCTAACCCTAACCCTAATCCTAAACCTAACCCTAATCCTGACCCTAAGAGGACTAACCCTTGACGGAACTCTAAACCTCAGCTGAGCATGGCATGTACCTAACCCTAACCCTAACCCTCACGCTAACCCGAACACTAACCCTAACCCTAATCCTGACCCTAAGAGGCCTAACCCTAAACGCAACGCTAAACCTCAGCTGTGCATGGCATGTACGTAACCCTAACCCTAACCCTAACCCTAACCCTAAGCCTAACGCTAACCCTAACCCTGACCCTAAGAGGCCTAACCCAAAACGGAACTCTAAACCTCAGCTGTGCATGGCATGCACTTAACCCTAACCCTAACCCTAACCCTAACCCTAACCCTAACCTTAACCCTAACCCTAACCCTGACCCTAAGAGGCCTAACCCAAAACGGAACTCTAAACCTCAGCTGTGCATGGCATGCAGTTAACACTAACCCTAACCCTAACCCTAACCCTAACCCTAACCCTAACCCTAACCCTAACCCTAAGTGACCTAACCCAAAACGAAACTCTAAACCTCAGCTGTGCATGGCATGCACTTAACCGTAACCCTAACCCTAACCCTAACCCTAACCCCAACCCTAACCTTAACCCTAACCCTAAGAGGCCTAACCCTAAACGCATCTCTAAACCTCAGCTGTGCATGGCATGTACGTAACCCTAACCCTAACCCTAAACCTAACCCTAACCCTAACCCTAACCCTAAACCTAACCCTGACCCTAACCCTAACCCTAACCCTGACCCTAAGAGGCCTAACCCTAAACGGAACTCTAAACCTCAGCTGTGCATGGCATGTACATAACCCTAACCCTAACCCTAACCCTAACCCTAACCCTAACCCTAACCCTAACCCTAACCCTAACCCTAAGAGTCCTAACCCTAGTTGGAACTCTAAACCTCAGCTGTGCATGGCATGCGCTTAACCGTAACCCTAACCCTAACCCTAACCCTAACCCTAACCCTAACCCTAACCCTAACCCTAAGAGGCCTAACCTTAAACGCAACTCTAAACTTCAGCTGTGCATGGCATGTAGGTAACCCTAACACTAACCCTAACCCTAACCCTAACCCTAACCCTAACCCTAGCCCTAACCCTAACCCTAACCCTGACCCTAAGTGACCTAACCCAAAACGGAACTCTAAACCTCAGCTGTGCATGGCATGCACTTAACCCTAACCCTAAACCTAACCCTAACCCTAACCCTAACCTTAACCCTAACCCTAACCCTAAGTGACCTAACCCAAAACGGAACTCTAAACCTCAGCTGTGCATGGCATGCACATAACCCTAACCCTAACCCTAACCCTAACCTTAACCCTAACCCTAGGAGGCCTAACACAAAACGGAACTCTAAACCTCTGCTGTGCATGGCATGTACATAACCCTAACCCTAACTCTAACCCTAAAACTTACTCTAAGAGACCTAACCTTAAACGGAACTCTAAACCTCAGCTGTGCATGGCATGTACCTAACCCTAACCCTAACCCTAACCCTAACCCTAACCCTAACCCTAATCCTAAACCTAACCTTAATCCTGACCCTAAGAGGCCTAACCCTTGACGGAACTCTAAACCTCAGCTGTGCATGGCATGTACCTAACCCTAACCCTAACCCTAAGCCTAACCCTAACCCTAACGCTAACCCGAACACTAACCCTAACCCTAATCCTGACCCTAAGAGGCCTAACCCTAAACGCAACTCTAAACCTCAGCTGTGCATGGCATGTACATAACCCTAACCCTAACCCTAACCCTAACACTAACTCTAAAAGACCTAACCCTAAACGGAACTCAACCTCAGCTGTGCATGGCATGTACATAACCCTAACCCTAACCCTAACCCTAACCCTAACCCTAACCCTAACCCTAACCCTAACCCTAACCCTAACCCTAACCCTAAAATTAACCCTAACCCTAAGAGGCCTAACCCTGGACGGAACTCTAAACCTCAGCTGTGCATGGCATGTACGTAACCCTAACCCTAACCCTAACCCTAACCCTAATCCTAAACCTAACCCTAATCCTGACCCTAAGAGGACTAACCCTTGACGGAACTCTAAACCTCAGCTGAGCATGACATGTACCTAAACCTAACCCTAACCCTAACCCTCACGCTAACCTGAACACTAACCCTAACCCTAATCCTGACCCTAAGAGGCCTAACCCTAAACGCAACGCTAAACCTCAGCTGTGCATGGCATGTACGTAACCCTAACCCTAACCCTAACCCTAACCCTAACCCTAAGCCTAACGCTAACCCTAACCCTGACCCTAAGAGGCCTAACCCAAAACGGAACTCTAAACCTCAGCTGTGCATGGCATGCACTTAACCCTAACCCTAACCCTAACCCTAACCCTAACCCTAACCTTAACCCTAACCCTAACCCTGACCCTAAGAGGCCTAACCCAAAACGGAACTCTAAACCTCAGCTGTGCATGGCATGCAGTTAACACTAACCCTAACCCTAACCCTAACCCTAACCCTAACCCTAACCTTAACCCTAACCCTAACTCTAAGAGACCTAACCCAAAACGGAACTCTAAACCTCAGCTGTGCATGGCATGCACTTAACCGTAACCCTAACCCTAACCCTAACCCTAACCCTAACCTTAACCCTAACCCTAACCCTAAGAGGCCTAACCCAAAACGGAACTCTAAACCTCAGCTGTGCACGGCATGCACTTAACCCTAACCCTAACCCTAACCCTAACCCTAACCTTAACCCTAACCCTTAGAGGCCTAACCCTAAACGCAACTCTAAACCTCAGCTGTGCATGGCATGTAGGATACCCTAACCCTAACCCTAGCCCTAACCTTAACCCTAACGCTAACCCTAACCCTAACCCTGACCCTAAGAGGCCTAACCCTTGACGGAACTCTAAACCTCAGCTGTGCATTGCATGCACTTAACCCTAACCCTAACCCTAACCCTAACACTAACCCTAACCCTAACCCTAACCCTAACCCTAACCCTAACCCTAACTCTAATCCTGACCCTATGGGGCCTACCCCTTGACGGAACTCTAAACCTCAGCTGTGCATGGCATGTACATAACCCTAACCCTAACCCTAACCCTAACCCTAACCCTAACCCTAACCCTAACCCTAACCCTAACCCTAAGAGGCCTAACCCTAAACGCAACTCTAAACCTCAGCTGTGCATGGCTTGTACGTAACCCTAACCCTAACCCTAACCCTAACCCTAACCCTGACCCTAAGAGGCCTAACCCTAAACGCAACTCTAAACCTCAGCTGTGCATGGCATGCAGTTAACACTAACCCTAACCCTAACCCTAACCCTAACCCTAACCCTAACCCTAACCCTAACCCTGACCCTAAGAGGCCTAACCCAAAACGGAACTCTAAACCTCAGCTGTGCATGGCATGCAGTTAACCCTAACCCTAACCCTAACCCTAACCCTAACCTTAACCCTAACCCTAAGAGGCCTAACCCTAAACGCAACTCTAAACCTCAGCTGTGCATGGCATGTACGTAACCCTAACCCTAACCCCAACCCTAACCCTAACCCTAACCCTAACCCTAACCCTAACCCTAATCCTGACCCTAAGAGGCCTAACCCAAAACGGAACTCTAAACCTCAGCTGTGCATGGCATGTACGTAACCCTAACCCTAACCCTAACCCTAACCCTAACCCTAACCCTAACCCTAACCTTAACCCTAACCCTAAGAGGCCTAACCCTAAACGCAACTCTAAACCTCAGCTGTGCATGGCATGTAGGTAACCCTAACACTAACCCTAACCCTAACCCTAACCCTAAACCTAACCCTAACCCTAACCCTGACCCTAAGAGGCCTAACCCAAAACGGAACTCTAAACCTCAGCTGTGCTTGCATGTACGTAACCCTAACCCTAACCCTAACCCTAACCCTAACCCTAACCCTAACCTTAACCCTAACCCTAACCCTATGTGACCTAACCCAAAACTAAACTCTAAACCTCAGCTGTGCATGGCATGCACTTAACCCTAACCCTAACCCTAACCCTAACTCTAACCCTAACCGTAACGCTAACCGTAACCCTAACTCTAATCCTGACCCTATGGGGCCTAACCCTTGACGGAACTCTAAACCTCAGCTGTGCATGGCATGTACATATCCCTAACCCTAACCCTAACCCTAACCCTAACCCTAACCCTAACCCGAACCCTAACCCTAATCCTAACACTAACCCTGACCCTAAGAGGCCTAACCCAAAACCGAACTCTAAACCTCAGCTGTGCATTGCATGCACTTAACCCTAACCCTAACCCTAACCCTAACCCTAACCCTAACCCTAACCGTAATCCTTAACCCTAACCCTAAGAGGCCTAACCCTAAACGCAACTCTAAACCTCAGCTGTGCATGGCATGTAGGTAACCCTAACACTAACCCTAACCCTAACCCTAACCCTAAACCTAACCCTAACCCTAACCCTGACCCTAAGAGGCCTAACCCAAAACGGAACTCTAAACCTCAGCTGTGCTTGGCATGTACCTAACCCTAACCCTAACCCTAACCCTAACCCTAACCTTAACCCTAACCCTAACCCTAAGTGACCTAACCCAAAACGGAACTCTAAACCTCAGCTGTGCATGGCATGCACTTAACCCTAACCCTAACCCTAACCCTAACCCTTACCCTAACCCTAACCCTAACCCTAACCCTAACCCTAAACTTAACCCTAACCCTAAGAGCCCTAACCCTAAACGGAACTCTAAACCTCAGCTGTGCATGGCATGTACGTAACCCTAACCCTAACCCTAACCCTAACCCTAACCCTAACCGTAACGCTAACCGTAACCCTAACTCTAATCCTGACCCTATGGGGCCTAACCCTTGACGGAACTCTAAACCTCAGCTGTGCATGGCATGTACATATCCCTAACCCTAACCCTAACCCTAACCCTAACCCTAACCCTAACCCGAACCCTAACCCTAATCCTAACACTAACCCTGACCCTAAGAGGCCTAACCCAAAACCGAACTCTAAACCTCAGCTGTGCATTGCATGCACTTAAACCTAACCCTAACCCTAACCCTAACCCTAACCCTAACCCTAACCCTGACCCTAAGAGGCCTAACCCAAAACGGAACTCTAAACCTCAGCTGTGCATGGCATGAAGTTAACACTAACCCTAACCCTAACCCTAACCCTAACCCTAACCTTAACCCTAACCCTAACCCTAAGTGACCTAACCCAAAACGAAACTCTAAACCTCAGCTGTGCATGGCATGCACTTAACCCTAACCCTAACCCTAACCCTAACCCTAACCCTAACCCTAACCGTAATCCTTAACCCTAACCCTAAGAGGCCTAACCCTAAACGCAACTCTAAACCTCAGCTGTGCATGGCATGTAGGTAACCCTAACACTAACCCTAACCCTAACCCTAACCCTAAACCTAACCCTAACCCTAACCCTGACCCTAAGAGGCCTAACCCAAAACGGAACTCTAAACCTCAGCTGTGCTTGGCATGTACCTAACCCTAACCCTAACCCTAACCCTAACCCTAACCCTAACCTTAACCCTAACCCTAACCCTAAGTGACCTAACCCAAAACGGAACTCTAAACCTCAGCTGTGCATGGCATGCACTTAACCCTAACCCTAACCCTAACCCTAACCCTTACCCTAACCCTAACCCTAACCCTAACCCTAACCCTAAACTTAACCCTAACCCTAAGAGCCCTAACCCTAAACGGAACTCTAAACCTCAGCTGTGCATGGCATGTACGTAACCCTAACCCTAACCCTAACCCTAACCCTAACCCTAACCCTAACCCTAACCCTAACCCTAACCCTAACCCTAACCCTAACCCTAACCCTAAACTTAACCCTAAGCCTAAGAGGCCTAACCCTGGACGGAACTCTAAACCTCAGCTGTGCATGGCATGTACGTAACCCTAACCCTAACCCTAATCCTAAACCTAACCCTAATCCTGACCCTAAGAGGACTAACCCTTGACGGAACTCTAAACCTCAGCTGAGCATGGCATGTACCTAACCCTAACCCTAACCCTAACCCTCACGCTAACCCGAACACTAACCCTAACCCTAATCCTGACCCTAAGAGGCCTAACCCTAAACGCAACGCTAAACCTCAGCTGTGCACGGCATGTACATAACCCTAACCCTAACCCTAAACCTAAGCCTAACGCTAACCCTAACCCTAACCCTAACCCTAACCCTAACCCTAATCCTGACCCTAAGGGTCCTAACCCTTGACGGAACTCTAAACCTCAGCTGTGCATGGCATGTACGTAACCCTAACCCTAACCCTAACCCTAACCCTAACCCTGACCCTAAGAGGCCGAACCCAAAACGGAACTCTAAACGTCAGCTCTGCATGGCATGTACCTAACCCTAACCCTAACCCTAACCCTAACCCTAACCCTAATCCTAATCCTAACCCTAACCCTGACCCTAAAAGGCCTAACCCAAAACGGAACTCTAAACCTCAGCTGTGCATGGCAGGTACATAACCCTAAACCTAACCCTAACCGTAACCCTAACCCTAACCCTAAACCTAACCCTAATCCTGACCCTAAGAGGCCTAACCCTTGACGGAACTCTAAACCTCAG
>NW_026599595.1:880000-885000 GCF_023634155.1 Falco peregrinus | reverse complement strand
CCCTAAGTGACCTAACCCAAAACGGAACTCTAAACCTCAGCTGTGCATGGCATGCACTTAACCCTAACCCTAAACCTAACCCTAACCCTAACCCTAACCTTAACCCTAACCCTAACCCTAAGTGACCTAACCCAAAACGGAACTCTAAACCTCAGCTGTGCATGGCATGCACATAACCCTAACCCTAACCCTAACCCTAACCTTAACCCTAACCCTAGGAGGCCTAACACAAAACGGAACTCTAAACCTCTGCTGTGCATGGCATGTACATAACCCTAACCCTAACTCTAACCCTAAAACTTACTCTAAGAGACCTAACCTTAAACGGAACTCTAAACCTCAGCTGTGCATGGCATGTACCTAACCCTAACCCTAACCCTAACCCTAACCCTAACCCTAACCCTAATCCTAAACCTAACCTTAATCCTGACCCTAAGAGGCCTAACCCTTGACGGAACTCTAAACCTCAGCTGTGCATGGCATGTACCTAACCCTAACCCTAACCCTAAGCCTAACCCTAACCCTAACGCTAACCCGAACACTAACCCTAACCCTAATCCTGACCCTAAGAGGCCTAACCCTAAACGCAACTCTAAACCTCAGCTGTGCATGGCATGTACATAACCCTAACCCTAACCCTAACCCTAACACTAACTCTAAAAGACCTAACCCTAAACGGAACTCAACCTCAGCTGTGCATGGCATGTACATAACCCTAACCCTAACCCTAACCCTAACCCTAACCCTAACCCTAACCCTAACCCTAACCCTAACCCTAACCCTAACCCTAAAATTAACCCTAACCCTAAGAGGCCTAACCCTGGACGGAACTCTAAACCTCAGCTGTGCATGGCATGTACGTAACCCTAACCCTAACCCTAACCCTAACCCTAATCCTAAACCTAACCCTAATCCTGACCCTAAGAGGACTAACCCTTGACGGAACTCTAAACCTCAGCTGAGCATGACATGTACCTAAACCTAACCCTAACCCTAACCCTCACGCTAACCTGAACACTAACCCTAACCCTAATCCTGACCCTAAGAGGCCTAACCCTAAACGCAACGCTAAACCTCAGCTGTGCATGGCATGTACGTAACCCTAACCCTAACCCTAACCCTAACCCTAACCCTAAGCCTAACGCTAACCCTAACCCTGACCCTAAGAGGCCTAACCCAAAACGGAACTCTAAACCTCAGCTGTGCATGGCATGCACTTAACCCTAACCCTAACCCTAACCCTAACCCTAACCCTAACCTTAACCCTAACCCTAACCCTGACCCTAAGAGGCCTAACCCAAAACGGAACTCTAAACCTCAGCTGTGCATGGCATGCAGTTAACACTAACCCTAACCCTAACCCTAACCCTAACCCTAACCCTAACCTTAACCCTAACCCTAACTCTAAGAGACCTAACCCAAAACGGAACTCTAAACCTCAGCTGTGCATGGCATGCACTTAACCGTAACCCTAACCCTAACCCTAACCCTAACCCTAACCTTAACCCTAACCCTAACCCTAAGAGGCCTAACCCAAAACGGAACTCTAAACCTCAGCTGTGCACGGCATGCACTTAACCCTAACCCTAACCCTAACCCTAACCCTAACCTTAACCCTAACCCTTAGAGGCCTAACCCTAAACGCAACTCTAAACCTCAGCTGTGCATGGCATGTAGGATACCCTAACCCTAACCCTAGCCCTAACCTTAACCCTAACGCTAACCCTAACCCTAACCCTGACCCTAAGAGGCCTAACCCTTGACGGAACTCTAAACCTCAGCTGTGCATTGCATGCACTTAACCCTAACCCTAACCCTAACCCTAACACTAACCCTAACCCTAACCCTAACCCTAACCCTAACCCTAACCCTAACTCTAATCCTGACCCTATGGGGCCTACCCCTTGACGGAACTCTAAACCTCAGCTGTGCATGGCATGTACATAACCCTAACCCTAACCCTAACCCTAACCCTAACCCTAACCCTAACCCTAACCCTAACCCTAACCCTAAGAGGCCTAACCCTAAACGCAACTCTAAACCTCAGCTGTGCATGGCTTGTACGTAACCCTAACCCTAACCCTAACCCTAACCCTAACCCTGACCCTAAGAGGCCTAACCCTAAACGCAACTCTAAACCTCAGCTGTGCATGGCATGCAGTTAACACTAACCCTAACCCTAACCCTAACCCTAACCCTAACCCTAACCCTAACCCTAACCCTGACCCTAAGAGGCCTAACCCAAAACGGAACTCTAAACCTCAGCTGTGCATGGCATGCAGTTAACCCTAACCCTAACCCTAACCCTAACCCTAACCTTAACCCTAACCCTAAGAGGCCTAACCCTAAACGCAACTCTAAACCTCAGCTGTGCATGGCATGTACGTAACCCTAACCCTAACCCCAACCCTAACCCTAACCCTAACCCTAACCCTAACCCTAACCCTAATCCTGACCCTAAGAGGCCTAACCCAAAACGGAACTCTAAACCTCAGCTGTGCATGGCATGTACGTAACCCTAACCCTAACCCTAACCCTAACCCTAACCCTAACCCTAACCCTAACCTTAACCCTAACCCTAAGAGGCCTAACCCTAAACGCAACTCTAAACCTCAGCTGTGCATGGCATGTAGGTAACCCTAACACTAACCCTAACCCTAACCCTAACCCTAAACCTAACCCTAACCCTAACCCTGACCCTAAGAGGCCTAACCCAAAACGGAACTCTAAACCTCAGCTGTGCTTGCATGTACGTAACCCTAACCCTAACCCTAACCCTAACCCTAACCCTAACCCTAACCTTAACCCTAACCCTAACCCTATGTGACCTAACCCAAAACTAAACTCTAAACCTCAGCTGTGCATGGCATGCACTTAACCCTAACCCTAACCCTAACCCTAACTCTAACCCTAACCGTAACGCTAACCGTAACCCTAACTCTAATCCTGACCCTATGGGGCCTAACCCTTGACGGAACTCTAAACCTCAGCTGTGCATGGCATGTACATATCCCTAACCCTAACCCTAACCCTAACCCTAACCCTAACCCTAACCCGAACCCTAACCCTAATCCTAACACTAACCCTGACCCTAAGAGGCCTAACCCAAAACCGAACTCTAAACCTCAGCTGTGCATTGCATGCACTTAACCCTAACCCTAACCCTAACCCTAACCCTAACCCTAACCCTAACCGTAATCCTTAACCCTAACCCTAAGAGGCCTAACCCTAAACGCAACTCTAAACCTCAGCTGTGCATGGCATGTAGGTAACCCTAACACTAACCCTAACCCTAACCCTAACCCTAAACCTAACCCTAACCCTAACCCTGACCCTAAGAGGCCTAACCCAAAACGGAACTCTAAACCTCAGCTGTGCTTGGCATGTACCTAACCCTAACCCTAACCCTAACCCTAACCCTAACCTTAACCCTAACCCTAACCCTAAGTGACCTAACCCAAAACGGAACTCTAAACCTCAGCTGTGCATGGCATGCACTTAACCCTAACCCTAACCCTAACCCTAACCCTTACCCTAACCCTAACCCTAACCCTAACCCTAACCCTAAACTTAACCCTAACCCTAAGAGCCATAACCCTAAACGGAACTCTAAACCTCAGCTGTGCATGGCATGTACGTAACCCTAACCCTAACCCTAACCCTAACCCTAACCCTAACCCTAACCCTAACCCTAACCCTAACCCTAACCCTAACCCTAAACTTAACCCTAAGCCTAAGAGGCCTAACCCTGGACGGAACTCTAAACCTCAGCTGTGCATGGCATGTACGTAACCCTAACCCTAACCCTAATCCTAAACCTAACCCTAATCCTGACCCTAAGAGGACTAACCCTTGACGGAACTCTAAACCTACAGCTGTGCATGGCATGTACCTAACCCTAACCCTAACCCTAACCCTCACGCTAACCCGAACACTAACCCTAACCCTAATCCTGACCCTAAGAGGCCTAACCCTAAACGCAACGCTAAACCTCAGCTGTGCACGGCATGTACATAACCCTAACCCTAACCCTAAACCTAAGCCTAACGCTAACCCTAACCCTAACCCTAACCCTAACCCTAACCCTAATCCTGACCCTAAGGGTCCTAACCCTTGACGGAACTCTAAACCTCAGCTGTGCATGGCATGTACGTAACCCTAACCCTAACCCTAACCCTAACCCTAACCCTGACCCTAAGAGGCCGAACCCAAAACGGAACTCTAAACGTCAGCTCTGCATGGCATGTACCTAACCCTAACCCTAACCCTAACCCTAACCCTAACCCTAATCCTAATCCTAACCCTAACCCTGACCCTAAAAGGCCTAACCCAAAACGGAACTCTAAACCTCAGCTGTGCATGGCAGGTACATAACCCTAAACCTAACCCTAACCGTAACCCTAACCCTAACCCTAAACCTAACCCTAATCCTGACCCTAAGAGGCCTAACCCTTGACGGAACTCTAAACCTCAGCTGTGCATGGCATGTACCTAACCCTAACCCTAACCCTAACCCTAACCCTAACCCTAATCCTGACCCTAAGAGGCCTAACCCTAAATGCAACTCTAAACCTCAGCTGTGCATGGCATGTACGTAACCCTAACCCTAACCCTAACCCTAACCCTTACCCTAACCCTAACCCTAACCTTAACCCTAACCCTAAGAGGCCTAACCCTAAATGCATCTCTAAACCTCAGCTGTGCATGGCATGTAGGTAACCCTAACCCTAACCCTAACCCTAACCCTAACCCTAACCCTAACCCTAACCCTGACCCTAAAAGGCCTAACCCAAAACGGAACTCTAAACCTCAGCTGTGCATGTCATGCACTTTACCCTAACCCTAACGCTAACCCTAACCCTAACCCTAACCTTAACCCTAACCCTCACCCTAAAGTGACCTAACCCAAAACGGAACTCTAAACCTCAGATGTGCATGGCATGCACATAACCCTAACCCTAACCCTAAGCCTAACCCTAAGCCTAACCCTAACCCTAACC
>NW_026599595.1:865000-870000 GCF_023634155.1 Falco peregrinus | reverse complement strand
ACCCTAACCCTAATCCTAAACCTAACCCTAATCCTGACCCTAAGAGGACTAACCCTTGACGGAACTCTAAACCTCAGCTGAGCATGACATGTACCTAAACCTAACCCTAACCCTAACCCTCACGCTAACCTGAACACTAACCCTAACCCTAATCCTGACCCTAAGAGGCCTAACCCTAAACGGAACTCTAAACCTCAGCTGTGCATGGCATGCAGTTAACACTAACCCTAACCCTAACCCTAACCCTAACCCTAACCTTAACCCTAACCCTAACCCTGACCCTAAGAGGCCTAACCCAAAACGGAACTCTAAACCTCAGCTGTGCATGGCATGCAGTTAACACTAACCCTAACCCTAACCCTAACCCTAACCCTAACCCTAACCTTAACCCTAACCCTAACTCTAAGAGACCTAACCCAAAACGGAACTCTAAACCTCAGCTGTGCATGGCATGCACTTAACCGTAACCCTAACCCTAACCCTAACCCTAACCCTAACCTTAACCCTAACCCTAACCCTAAGAGGCCTAACCCAAAACGGAACTCTAAACCTCAGCTGTGCACGGCATGCACTTAACCCTAACCCTAACCCTAACCCCAACCCTAACCTTAACCCTAACCCTAAGAGGCCTAACCCTAAACGGAACTCTAAACCTCAGCTGTGCATGGCATGTAGGTAACCCTAACACTAACCCTAACCCTAACCCTAACCCTAACCCTAACCCTAGCCCTAACCCTAACCCTAACCCTGACCCTAAGAGGCCTAACCCAAAACGGAACTCTAAACCTCAGCTGTGCATGGCATGCAGTTAACACTAACCCTAAACCTAACCCTAACCCTAACCCTAACCCTAACCCTGACCCTAACCCTAAGTGACCTAACCCAAAACGGAACTCTAAACCTCAGCTGTGCATGGCATGCACTTAACCCTAACCCTAACCCTAACCCTAACCCTAACCCTAACCTTAACCCTAACCCTAACCCTAAGTGACCTAACCCAAAACGGAACTCTAAACCTCAGCTGTGCATGGCATGCACATAACCCTAACCCTAACCCTAACCCTAACCTTAACCCTAACCCTAAGAGGCCTAACCCAAAACGGAACTCTAAACCTCTGCTGTGCATGGCATGTACATAACCCTAACCCTAACCCTAACCCTAACACTAACTCTAAGAGACCTAACCTTAAACGGAACTCTAAACCTCAGCTGTGCATGGCATGTACCTAACCCTAACCCTAACCCTAACCCTAACCCTAACCCTAACCCTAACCCTAACCCTAACCCTAATCCTTACCCTAAGAGGCCTAACCCTAAACTAAACTCAACCTCAGCTGTGCATGGCATGTACATAACCCTAACCCTAACCCTAACCCTAACCCTAACCCTAACCCTAACCCTAACCCTAACCCTAACCCTAACCCTGACCCTAAGAGGCCGAACCCAAAACGGAACTCGAAACCTCTAGCTAGTACATGGCATGCACTTAACCCTAACCCTAACCCTAACCCTAACCGTAACCCTAACCCTAAACTTAACGCTAAGCCTAAGAGGCCTAACCCTAGACGGAACTCTAAACCTCAGCTGTGCATGGCATGTACGTAACCCTAACCCTAACCCTAACCCTAACCCTAATCCTAAACCTAACCTTAATCCTGACCCTAAGAGGCCTAACCCTTGACGGAACTCTAAACCTCAGCTGTGCATGGCAGGTACATAACCCTAACCCTAACCCTAACCCTAACCCTAACCCTAACCCTAAACCTAACCCTAATCCTGACCCTAAGAGGCCTAACCCTTGACGGAACTCTAAACCTCAGCTGTGCATGGCATGTACCTAACCCTAACCCTAACCCTAACCCTAACCCTAACCCTAATCCTGACCCTAAGAGGCCTAACCCTAAATGCAACTCTAAACCTCAGCTGTGCATGGCATGTACGTAACCCTAACCCTAACCCTAACCCTAACCCTTACCCTAACCCTAACCCTAACCTTAACCCTAACCCTAAGAGGCCTAACCCTAAATGCATCTCTAAACCTCAGCTGTGCATGGCATGTAGGTAACCCTAACCCTAACCCTAACCCTAACCCTAACCCTAACCCTAACCCTAACCCTGACCCTAAAAGGCCTAACCCAAAACGGAACTCTAAACCTCAGCTGTGCATGTCATGCACTTAACCCTAACCCTAACGCTAACCCTAACCCTAACCCTAACCTTAACCCTAACCCTCACCCTAAAGTGACCTAACCCAAAACGGAACTCTAAACCTCAGATGTGCATGGCATGCACATAACCCTAACCCTAACCCTAAGCCTAACCCTAAGCCTAACCCTAACCCTAACCCTAACCCTAACCCTAACCCTAACCCTAACCCTAACCCTAACCCTAACCCTGACCCTAAGAGGCCTAACCCAAAACGGAACTCTAAACCTCAGCTGTGCATGGCATGTACATAACCCTAACCCTAACCCTAACCCTAACCCTAACCCTAACAGTAACTCTAAAAGACCTAACCCTAAACGGAACTCTAAACCTCAGCTGTGCATGGCATGTACCTAACCCTAACCCTAACCCTAACCCTAACCCTAACCCTAACCTTAACCCTAACCCTAAGGGTCCTAACACTTGACGGAACTCTAAACCTCAGCTGTGCATGGCATGTACCTAACCCTAACCCTAACCCTCACGCTAACCCGAACACTAACCCTAACCCTAATCCTGACCCTAAGAGGCCTAACCCTAAACGCAACGCTAAACCTCAGCTGTGCATGGCATGCACATAACCCTAACCCTAACCCTAACCCTAACCTTAACCCTAACCCTAGGAGGCCTAACCCAAAACGGAACTCTAAACCTCTGCTGTGCATGGCATGTACATAACCCTAACCCTAACTCTAACCCTAACCCTAACCCTAACCCTAACCCTAACCCTAATCCTAACCCTAAGAGGCCTAACCCTAGACGGAACTCTAAACCTCAGCTGTGCATGGCATGTACGTAACCCTAACCCTAACCCTAACCCTAACCCTAATCCTAAACCTAACCTTAATCCTGACCCTAAGAGGCCTAACCCTTGACGGAACTCTAAACCTCAGCTGTGCATGGCATGTACCTAACCCTAACCCTAACCCTAAGCCTAACCCTAACCCTAACGCTAACCCGAACACTAACCCTAACCCTAATCCTGACCCTAAGAGGCCTAACCCTAAACGCAACTCTAAACCTCAGCTGTGCATGGCATGTACATAACCCTAACCCTAACCCTAACCCTAACACTAACTCTAAAAGACCTAACCCTAAACCGAACTCAACCTCAGCTGTGCATGGCATGTACATAACCCTAACCCTAACCCTAACCCTAACCCTAACCCTAACCCTAACCCTAACCCTAACCCTAACCCTAACCCTAAACTTAACCCTAACCCTAAGAGGCCTAACCCTGGACGGAACTCTAAACCTCAGCTGTGCGTGGCATGTACGTAACCCTAACCCTAACCCTAACCCTAACCCTAATCCTAAACCTAACCCTAATCCTGACCCTAAGAGGACTAACCCTTGACGGAACTCTAAACCTCAGCTGAGCATGACATGTACCTAAACCTAACCCTAACCCTAACCCTCACGCTAACCTGAACACTAACCCTAACCCTAATCCTGTACCCTAAGAGGCCTAACCCTAAACGCAACACTAAACCTCAGCTGTGCATGGCATGTACGTAACCCTAACCCTAACCCTAACCCTAACCCTAAGCCTAACGCTAACCCTAACCCTGACCCTAAGAGGCCTAACCCAAAACGGAACTCTAAACCTCAGCTGTGCATGGCATGCACTTAACCCTAACCCTAACCCTAACCCTAACCCCAACCCTAACCTTAACCCTAACCCTAAGAGGCCTAACCCTAAACGCAACTCTAAACCTCAGCTGTGCATGGCATGTACGTAACCCTAACCCTAACCCTAACCCTAACCCTAACCCTAACCCTAACCCTAAATCTAACCCTGACCCTAACCCTAACCCTAACCCTGACCCTAAGAGGCCTAACCCTAAACGGAACTCTAAACCTCAGCTGTGCATGGCATGTACATAACCCTAACCCTAACCCTAACCCTAACCCTAACCCTAACCCTAACCCTAACCCTAACCCTAACCCTAAGAGTCCTAACCCTAGTTGGAACTCTAAACCTCAGCTGTGCATGGCATGCGCTTAACCGTAACCCTAACCCTAACCCTAACCCTAACCCTAACCCTAACCCTAACCCTAACCCTAACTCTAACCCTAACCCTAAGAGGCCTAACCTTAAACGCAACTCTAAACCTCAGCTGTGCATGGCATGTAGGTAACCCTAACACTAACCCTAACCCTAACCCTAACCCTAACCCTAGCCCTAACCCTAACCCTAACCCTGACCCTAAGAGGCCTAACCCAAAACGGAACTCTAAACCTCAGCTGTGCATGGCATGCAGTTAACACTAACCCTAACCCTAACCCTAACCCTAATCCTAACCTTAACCCTAACCCTAACCCTAAGTGACCTAACCCAAAACGGAACTCTAAACCTCAGCTGTGCATGGCATGCACTTAACCCTAACCCTAACCCTAACCCTAACCCTAACCCTAACCTTAACCCTAACCCTAACCCTAAGTGACCTAACCCAAAACGGAACTCTAAACCTCAGCTGTGCATGGCATGCACATAACCCTAACCCTAACACTAACCCTAACCTTAACCCTAACCCTAAGATGCCTAACCCAAAACGGAACTCTAAACCTCTGCTGTGCATGGCATGTACATAACCCTAACCCTAACCCTAACCCTAACACTAACTCTAAGAGACCTAACCCAAAACGGAACTCTAAACCTCAGCTGTGCATGGCATGTACCTAACCCTAACCCTAACCCTAACCCTAACCCTAACCCTAACCCTAATCCTTACCCTAAGAGGCCTAACCCTAAACTAAACTCAACCTCAGCTGTGCATGGCATGTACATAACC
>NW_026599595.1:850000-860000 GCF_023634155.1 Falco peregrinus | reverse complement strand
GCATGCAGTTAACACTAACCCTAACCCTAACCCTAACCCTAATCCTAACCTTAACCCTAACCCTAACCCTAAGTGACCTAACCCAAAACGGAACTCTAAACCTCAGCTGTGCATGGCATGCACTTAACCCTAACCCTAACCCTAACCCTAACCCTAACCCTAACCTTAACCCTAACCCTAACCCTAAGTGACCTAACCCAAAACGGAACTCTAAACCTCAGCTGTGCATGGCATGCACATAACCCTAACCCTAACCCTAACCCTAACCTTAACCCTAACCCTAAGAGGCCTAACCCAAAACGGAACTCTAAACCTCTGCTGTGCATGGCATGTACATAACCCTAACCCTAACCCTAACCCTAACACTAACTCTAAGAGACCTAACCTTAAACGGAACTCTAAACCTCAGCTGTGCATGGCATGTACCTAACCCTAACCCTAACCCTAACCCTAACCCTAACCCTAACCCTAAACTTAACCCTAACCCTAAGAGGCCTAACCCTGGACGGAACTCTAAACCTCAGCTGTGCATGGCATGTACGTAACCCTAACCCTAACCCTAACCCTAACCCTAATCCTAAACCTAACCCTAACCCTGACCCTAAGAGGACTAACCCTTGACGGAACTCTAAACCTCAGCTGAGCATGACATGTACCTAAACCTAACCCTAACCCTAACCCTCACGCTAACCCGAACACTAACCCTAACCCTAATCCTGACCCTAAGAGGCCTAACCCTAAACGCAACGCTAAACCTCAGCTGTGCATGGCATGTACGTAACCCTAACCCTAACCCTAACCCTAACCCTAACCCTAAGCCTAACGCTAACCCTAACCCTGACCCTAAGAGGCCTAACCCAAAACGGAACTCTAAACCTCAGCTGTGCATGGCATGCACTTAACCCTAACCCTAACCCTAACCCTAACCCTAACCTTAACCCTAACCATAAAGCTGACCCTAAGAGGCCTAACCCAAAACGGAACTCTAAACCTCAGCTGTGCATGGCATGCAGTTAACACTAACCCTAACCCTAACCCTAACCCTAACCCTAACCCTAACCCTAACCTTAAGCCTAACCCTAACTCTAAGAGACCTAACCCAAAACGGAACTCTAAACCTCAGCTGTGCATGGCATGCACTTAACCGTAACCCTAACCCTAACCCTAACCCTAACCCTAACCCTAACCTTAACCCTAACCCTAACCCTAAGAGGCCTAACCCAAAACGGAACTCTAAACCTCAGCTGTGCACGGCATGCACTTAACCCTAACCCTAACCCTAACCCTAACCCCAACCCTAACCTTAACCCTAACCCTAAGAGGCCTAACCCTAAACGCAACTCTAAACCTCAGCTGTGCATGGCATGTATGTAACCCTAACCCTAACCATAACCCTAACCCTAACCCTAACCCTAACCCTAAATCTAACCCTGACCCTAACCCTAACCCTAACCCTGACCCTAAGAGGCCTAACCCTAAACGGAACTCTAAACCTCAGCTGTGCATGGCATGTACATAACCCTAACCCTAACCCTAACCCTAACCCTAACCCTAACCCTAACCCTAACCCTAACCCTAACCCTAAGAGTCCTAACCCTAGTTGGAACTCTAAACCTCAGCTGTGCATGGCATGCGCTTAACCGTAACCCTAACCCTAACCCTAACCCTAACCCTAACCCTAACCCTAACCCTAACCCTAACTCTAACCCTAACCCTTAGAGGCCTAACCTTAAACGCAACTCTAAACCTCAGCTGTGCATGGCATGTAGGTAACCCTAACACTAACCCTAACCCTAACCCTAACCCTAACCCTAACCCTAGCCCTAACCCTAACCCTAACCCTGACCCTAAGAGGCCTAACCCAAAACGGAACTCTAAACCTCAGCTGCGCATGGCATGCAGTTAACACTAACCCTAACCCTAAACCTAACCCTAATCCTAACCTTAACCCTAACCCTAACCCTAAGTGACCTAACCCAAAACGGAACTCTAAACCTCAGCTGTACATGGCATGCACTTAACCCTAACCCTAACCCTAACCCTAACCCTAACCCTAACCTTAACCCTAACCCTAACCCTAAGTGACCTAACCCAAAACGGAACTCTAAACCTCAGCTGTGCATGGCATGCACATAACCCTAACCCTAACCCTAACCCTAACCTTAACCCTAACCCTAAGAGGCCTAACCCAAAACTAAACTCTAAACCTCTGCTGTGCATGGCATGTACATAACCCTAACCCTAACCCTAACCCTAACACTAACTCTAAGAGACCTAACCTTAAACGGAACTCTAAACCTCAGCTGTGCATGGCATGTACCTAACCCTAACCCTAACCCTAACCCTAACCCTAACCCTAACCCTAACCCTAATCCTTACCCTAAGAGGCCTAACCCTAAACTAAACTCAACCTCAGCTGTGCATGGCATGTACATAACCCTAACCCTAACCCTAACCCTAACCCTAACCCTAACCCTAACCCTGACCCTAAGAGGCCGAACCCAAAACGGAACTCGAAACCTCTAGCTAGTACATGGCATGCACTTAACCCTAACCCTAACCCTAACCCTAACCGTAACCCTAACCCTAAACTTAACCCTAAGCCTAAGAGGCCTAACCCTAGACGGAACTCTAAACCTCAGCTGTGCATGGCATGTACATAACCCTAACCCTAACCCTAACCCTAACACTAACTCTAAAAGACCTAACCCTAAACGGAACTCAACCTCAGCTGTGCATGGCATGTACATAACCCTAACCCTAACCCTAACCCTAACCCTAACCCTAACCCTAACCCTAACCCTAACCCTAACCCTAACCCTAAACTTAACCCTAACCCTAAGAGGCCTAACCCTGGACGGAACTCTAAACCTCAGCTGTGCATGGCATGTACGTAACCCTAACCCTAACCCTAACCCTAACCCTAATCCTAAACCTAACCCTAATCCTGACCCTAAGAGGACTAACCCTTGACGGAACTCTAAACCTCAGCTGAGCATGACATGTACCTAAACCTAACCCTAACCCTAACCCTCACGCTAACCCGAACACTAACCCTAACCCTAATCCTGACCCTAAGAGGCCTAACCCTAAACGCAACGCTAAACCTCAGCTGTGCATGGCATGTACGTAACCCTAACCCTAACCCTAACCCTAACCCTAACCCTAAGCCTAACGCTAACCCTAACCCTGACCCTAAGAGGCCTAACCCAAAACGGAACTCTAAACCTCAGCTGTGCATGGCATGCACTTAACCCTAACCCTAACCCTAACCCTAACCCTAACCCTAACCTTAACCCTAACCCTAACCCTGACCCTAAGAGGCCTAACCCAAAACGGAACTCTAAACCTCAGCTGTGCATGGCATGCAGTTAACACTAACCCTAACCCTAACCCTAACCCTAACCCTAACCCTAACCTTAACCCTAACCCTAACTCTAAGAGACCTAACCCAAAACGGAACTCTAAACCTCAGCTGTGCATGGCATGCACTTAACCGTAACCCTAACCCTAACCCTAACCCTAACCCTAACCCTAACCTTAACCCTAACCCTAACCCTAAGAGGCCTAACCCAAAACGGAACTCTAAACCTCAGCTGTGCACGGCATGCACTTAACCCTAACCCTAACCCTAACCCTAACCCCAACCCTAACCTTAACCCTAACCCTAAGAGGCCTAACCCTAAACGCAACTCTAAACCTCAGCTGTGCATGGCATGTATGTAACCCTAACCCTAACCATAACCCTAACCCTAACCCTAACCCTAACCCTAAATCTAACCCTGACCCTAACCCTAACCCTAACCCTGACCCTAAGAGGCCTAACCCAAAACGGAACTCTAAACCTCAGCTGTGCATGGCATGTACATAACCCTAACCCTAACCCTAACCCTAACCCTAACCCTAACCCTAACCCTAACCCTAACCCTAACCCTAAGAGTCCTAACCCTAGTTGGAACTCTAAACCTCAGCTGTGCATGGCATGCGCTTAACCGTAACCCTAACCCTAACCCTAACCCTAACCCTAACCCTAACCCTAACCCTAACCCTAACTCTAACCCTAACCCTAAGAGGCCTAACCTTAAACGCAACTCTAAACCTCAGCTGTGCATGGCATGTAGGTAACCCTAACACTAACCCTAACCCTAACCCTAACCCTAACCCTAACCCTAGCCCTAACCCTAACCCTAACCCTGACCCTAAGAGGCCTAACCCAAAACGGAACTCTAAACCTCAGCTGTGCATGGCATGCAGTTAACACTAACCCTAACCCTAACCCTAACCCTAATCCTAACCTTAACCCTAACCCTAACCCTAAGTGACCTAACCCAAAACGGAACTCTAAACCTCAGCTGTGCATGGCATGCACTTAACCCTAACCCTAACCCTAACCCTAACCCTAACCCTAACCTTAACCCTAACCCTAACCCTAAGTGACCTAACCCAAAACGGAACTCTAAACCTCAGCTGTGCATGGCATGCACATAACCCTAACCCTAACCCTAACCCTAACCTTAACCCTAACCCTAAGAGGCCTAACCCAAAACGGAACTCTAAACCTCTGCTGTGCATGGCATGTACATAACCCTAACCCTAACCCTAACCCTAACACTAACTCTAAGAGACCTAACCTTAAACGGAACTCTAAACCTCAGCTGTGCATGGCATGTACCTAACCCTAACCCTAACCCTAACCCTAACCCTAACCCTAACCCTAAACTTAACCCTAACCCTAAGAGGCCTAACCCTGGACGGAACTCTAAACCTCAGCTGTGCATGGCATGTACGTAACCCTAACCCTAACCCTAACCCTAACCCTAATCCTAAACCTAACCCTAACCCTGACCCTAAGAGGACTAACCCTTGACGGAACTCTAAACCTCAGCTGAGCATGACATGTACCTAAACCTAACCCTAACCCTAACCCTCACGCTAACCCGAACACTAACCCTAACCCTAATCCTGACCCTAAGAGGCCTAACCCTAAACGCAACGCTAAACCTCAGCTGTGCATGGCATGTACGTAACCCTAACCCTAACCCTAACCCTAACCCTAACCCTAAGCCTAACGCTAACCCTAACCCTGACCCTAAGAGGCCTAACCCAAAACGGAACTCTAAACCTCAGCTGTGCATGGCATGCACTTAACCCTAACCCTAACCCTAACCCTAACCCTAACCCTAACCTTAACCCTAACCATAAAGCTGACCCTAAGAGGCCTAACCCAAAACGGAACTCTAAACCTCAGCTGTGCATGGCATGCAGTTAACACTAACCCTAACCCTAACCCTAACCCTAACCCTAACCCTAACCCTAACCTTAACCCTAACCCTAACTCTAAGAGACCTAACCCAAAACGGAACTCTAAACCTCAGCTGTGCATGGCATGCACTTAACCGTAACCCTAACCCTAACCCTAACCCTAACCCTAACCCTAACCTTAACCCTAACCCTAACCCTAAGAGGCCTAACCCAAAACGGAACTCTAAACCTCAGCTGTGCACGGCATGCACTTAACCCTAACCCTAACCCTAACCCTAACCCCAACCCTAACCTTAACCCTAACCCTAAGAGGCCTAACCCTAAACGCAACTCTAAACCTCAGCTGTGCATGGCATGTATGTAACCCTAACCCTAACCATAACCCTAACCCTAACCCTAACCCTAACCCTAAATCTAACCCTGACCCTAACCCTAACCCTAACCCTGACCCTAAGAGGCCTAACCCTAAACGGAACTCTAAACCTCAGCTGTGCATGGCATGTACATAACCCTAACCCTAACCCTAACCCTAACCCTAACCCTAACCCTAACCCTAACCCTAACCCTAACCCTAACTCTAACCCTAACCCTTAGAGGCCTAACCTTAAACGCAACTCTAAACCTCAGCTGTGCATGGCATGTAGGTAACCCTAACACTAACCCTAACCCTAACCCTAACCCTAACCCTAACCCTAGCCCTAACCCTAACCCTAACCCTGACCCTAAGAGGCCTAACCCAAAACGGAACTCTAAACCTCAGCTGCGCATGGCATGCAGTTAACACTAACCCTAACCCTAAACCTAACCCTAATCCTAACCTTAACCCTAACCCTAACCCTAAGTGACCTAACCCAAAACGGAACTCTAAACCTCAGCTGTACATGGCATGCACTTAACCCTAACCCTAACCCTAACCCTAACCCTAACCCTAACCTTAACCCTAACCCTAACCCTAAGTGACCTAACCCAAAACGGAACTCTAAACCTCAGCTGTGCATGGCATGCACATAACCCTAACCCTAACCCTAACCCTAACCTTAACCCTAACCCTAAGAGGCCTAACCCAAAACTAAACTCTAAACCTCTGCTGTGCATGGCATGTACATAACCCTAACCCTAACCCTAACCCTAACACTAACTCTAAGAGACCTAACCTTAAACGGAACTCTAAACCTCAGCTGTGCATGGCATGTACCTAACCCTAACCCTAACCCTAACCCTAACCCTAACCCTAACCCTAACCCTAATCCTTACCCTAAGAGGCCTAACCCTAAACTAAACTCAACCTCAGCTGTGCATGGCATGTACATAACCCTAACCCTAACCCTAACCCTAACCCTAACCCTAACCCTAACCCTGACCCTAAGAGGCCGAACCCAAAACGGAACTCGAAACCTCTAGCTAGTACATGGCATGCACTTAACCCTAACCCTAACCCTAACCCTAACCGTAACCCTAACCCTAAACTTAACCCTAAGCCTAAGAGGCCTAACCCTAGACGGAACTCTAAACCTCAGCTGTGCATGGCATGTACGTAACCCTAACCCTAACCCTAACCCTAACCCTAATCCTAAACCAAACCTTAATCCTGACCCTAAGAGGCCTAACCCTTGACGGAACTCTAAACCTCAGCTGTGCATGGCATGTACCTAACCCTAACCCTAACCCTAAGCCTAACCCTAACCCTAACGCTAACCCGAACACTAACCCTAACCCTAACCCTAACCCTAAGAGGCCTAACCCTAAACGCAACTCTAAACCTCAGCTGTGCATGGCATGTACGTAACCCTAACCCTAACCCTAACCCTAACCCTAACCCTAACCCTAACCCTAACCCTGACCCTAAGAGGCCTAACGCAAAACGGAACTCTAAACCTCAGCTGTGCATGGCATGCACTTAACCCTAACCCTAACCCTAACCGTAACCCTAACCCTAAACTTAACCCTAAGCCTAAGAGGCCTAACCCTAGACGGAACTCTAAACCTCAGCTGTGCATGGCATGTACGTAACCCTAACCCTAACCCTAACCCTAACCCTAATCCTAAACCTAACCTTAATCCTGACCCTAAGAGGCCTAACCCTTGACGGAACTCTAAACCTCAGCTGTGCATGGCATGTACCTAACCCTAACCCTAACCCTAAGCCTAACCCTAACCCTAACGCTAACCCGAACACTAACCCAAACCCTAATCCTGACCCTAAGAGGCCTAACCCTAAACGCAACTCTAAACCTCAGCTGTGCATGGCATGTACGTAACCCTAACCCTAACCCTAACCCTAACCCTAACCCTAACCCTAACCCTAACCCTGACCCTAAGAGGCCTAACCCAAAACGGAACTCTAAACCTCAGCTGTGCATGGCATGCACTTAACCCTAACCCTAATCCTAACCCTAACCCTAACCCTAACCCTAACCCTAACCCTAACCCTAACCCTAACCCTGACCCTAAGAGGCCTAACCCAAAACGGAACTCTAAACCTCAGCTGAGCATGGCATGTAACTAACCCTAACCCTAACCCTAACCCTAACCCTGACCCTAAGAGGCTTAACCCAAAACGGAACTCTAAACCTCAGCTGTGCATGGCATGTACATACCCTAACCCTAACCCTAACCCTAACCCTAACCCTAACCCTAAATCTAACCCTAACCGTAATCCTAACCCTAACCCTAACCCTAATCCTTACCCTAAGAGGCCTAACCCTAAACGGAACTCAACCTCAGCTGTGCATGGCATGTACATAACCCTAACCCTAACCCTAATCCTAACCTTAACCCTAACCCTAACCCTAACCCTAACCCTAACCCTAACCCTAAACTTAACCCTAAGCCTAAGAGGCCTAACCCTAGACGGAACTCTAAACCTCAGCTGTGCATGGCATGTACGTAACCCTAACCCTAACCCTAACCCTAACCCTAACCCTAACCCTAATCCTAAACCTAACCCTAATCCTGACCGTAAGAGGCCTAACCCTTGACAGAACTCTAAACCTCAGCTGTGCATGGCATGTACCTAACCCTAACCCTAACCCTAACCCTTACCCTAACGCTAACCCTAACCCTAAACCTAACCCTAACCCTGACCCTAAGAGGCCTAACCCTAAACGCAACTCTAAACCTCAGCTGTGCATGGCATGTACGTAACCCTAACCCTAACCCTAACCCTAACCCTGACCCTAAGAGGCCTAACCCAAAACGGAACTCTAAACCTCAGCTGTGCATGGCATGCAGTTAACACTAACCCTAACCATAACCCTAACCCTAACCCTAACCCTAGCCCTAACCCTAACCCTAACCCTGACCCTAAGAGGCCTAACCCAAAACGGAACTCTAAACCTCAGCTGTGCATGGCATGCAGTTAACACTAACGCTAACCCTAACCCTAACCCTAACCCTAACCCTAACCCTAACCCTAAACTTAACCCTAACCCTAACCCTAAGTGACCTAACCCAAAACGAAACTCAAAACCTCAGCTGTGCATGGCATGTACCTAACCCTAACCCTAACCCTAACCCTAACCCTAACCCTAACCCTAACCATAACCCTAACCCTAATCCTAAACCTAACCCTAATCCTGACCCTAAGAGTCCTAACCCTAGACGGAACTCTAAACCTCAGCTGTGCATGGCAGGTACATAACCCTAACCCTAACCCTAACCCTAACCCAAGCCCTAAACCTAACCCTAATCCTGACCCTAAGAGGCCTAACCCTTGACGGAACTCTATAACCTCAGCTGTGCATGGCATGTACCTAACCCTAACCCTTACCCTAACCCTAATCCTAACCCTAACCCTAACCCTAACCCGAACCCTAACCCTAACCCTTATCCTGACCCTAAGAGGCCTAACCCAAAACGCAACTCTAAACCTCAGCTGTGCATGGCATGTACCTAACCCTAACCCTAAACCTAAGCCTAACCCTAACCCTAACCCTAACCCTAACCCTGACCCTAAGAGGCCTAACCCAAAACGGAACTCTAAACCTCAGCTGTGCATGGCATGCAGTTAACACTAACCCTAACCCTAACCCTAACCCTAACCCTAACCCTAACCTTAACCCTAACCCTAACCCTAAGAGACCTAACCCAAAACGGAACTCTAAACCTCAGCTGTGCATGGCATGCACTTAACCCTAACCCTAACCCTAACCCTAACCCTAACCGTAACCCTAACCCTAACCCTAACCCTAACCCTAACCCTAACCCTAAACCTAACCTTAACCCTAACCCTAAGAGGCCTAACCCTAAACGCAACTCTAAATCTCAGCTGTGTATGGCATGTACGTAACCCTAACCCTAACCCTAACCCTAGCCCTAACCCTAACCCTAACCCTAACCCTAATCCTGACCCTAAGGGTCCTAACCCTTAACGGAACTCTAAACCTCAGCTGTGCATGGCATGTACATAACCCTAACCCTAACCCTAACCCTAAGAGGCCTAACCCTAAATGCAACTCTAAACCTCAGCTGTGCATGGCATGTACGTAACCCTAACCCTAACCCTAACCCTAACCCTAACCCTAACCCTGACCCTCAGAGGCCGAACCCAAAACGGAACTCTAAATGTCAGCTGTGCATGGCATGTACCTAACCCTAACCCTAACCCTAACCCTAACCCTAACCCTAATCCGAAACCTACCCCTAACCCTGACTCTAAGAGTCCTAACCCTAGACGCAACTCTAAACCTCAGATGTGCATGGCAGGTACATAACCCTAAACCTAACCCTAACCCTAACC